>NC_073691.1:196539049-196614067 GCF_029784155.1 Uranotaenia lowii | reverse complement strand
GATGCCCCCTTACACATTTATGTACACGATAAGATAAAAAAAAAACATTTAGTTTGTGATATCATTTCAAAATGTATAAGTCGGTTGAAGGGAAGAAGTATCGCCACAAGTGGTGTACTGTAAGTGGGATCTTGGCCAAAAAAGCTATTAAAAATATGGTGAACCTTGTACATTTGAAGATGAACCGAGGAGTGGTTGAAAGATTTGGGTGGGTAGTTTTGACGTACTAGAGGCTTTTCATCAATTTACCCACTCACTAAGTATCATTTTTTCCTCCACTGTCCGACATTTTCTTTCAATCGAAAGACGCGGGTGTCAGGAATACGCATGCATTAGCATGCAAATTAGCATTTCTGCAGAAAATCTGAGTCTGTGGCAACAGTTTATTAGCTGCTAGTTGGAAAAAGATAACTTTATCAAGAATTCGGGAGAAATATGGACACAAAGTTTGAAGTAAGTTTTTTCGTTTATTTTTCTATAATTTGTCTGAAAATAAAATTCATACCTGATTCTTTTACTTACAGACAAAGAAGCTAAATTGGTCGCCTCGGAATTCCAACCCACTCCTGAGGTGTCGCTTGTTGGCCAACGAATACCATAGCAACATAATGCAACATAAACATCCCGGAAAGTATCGGAACTCTCCCGGAAGACTTCCCGGAAACTCGTAAGTATTCAGAAGAATTAATTTTTAATAGAAATAATTCTATTCTTCTTTCTTTTTCATCTAGAAAATTTTCTGTGGTATTCAATGTCAGCTTTGGCCTCACAACTGGAGTTTGTTCCTTTCCGACGTTTCTAGAAACCCCAATATTCTTCAATGACTTAACCATCCCGATACAAGTTTTTGAATTGCTGGTGATGATTCCGCTCAGTTTACCTCCATTCAAATCTGGTACGGCTGGCGCTTGGGCACCATTGGGAAGAGGGAGCGAATGGGCGGAACACAAGGTCCCGGATGCATCAAAAAAACAACAGTAATAACCTTCTGGAAATGCCGGATGAACTGAAATATCCGGCCCGAACTATTGTCACAGTATCCCTCAGAAAATTACGGTGCAGTTCTATCGAGGTAAAATATTTAATATGTTATAAAGGCTTAAAATATAGTTTTGAAAAATATCGTCCATTTGCAGGAAAAGTGTACTACCACAACGTCCACAGATCACAGATCAATGAAAAATGTGTCTTCAGTTTTGGATCAGTTCATGGCTGGGACGTTTGCAGTTTCTGAAGACACTAGAAGAACTGGTCATCAAACTCAAGTATAAAAAAAAATTGATGCAAAAAATGAAATTCTTATCTAAGTTTGTGGCATATCGGCAAATTGAAAATCTAATTAGAGAGCAATTATGATAGACATGAAAATTGATAGGTGGAAAGGTCAAAGCTAGAGCGCTTTGGGTAGAAAAAACGAATAGATGGTGAAACTGTGAGCTTAGGGCATTGTTTTTATCGACAGCATGAAACTACTTGTGTGATTCTTTACCGCGCACCTGCTGGCTGTTTGTAGTAAGTGACGAAGAAGCCACATTGCTACCCACAACCAGCCCAGATGGGTCGAACACATGATATTGCGTCCGACCGGGCCCGGTCGGACGCAATATCATGTGTTCGACCCATCTGGGCTGGTTGTGGGTAGCAATGTGGCTTCTTCGTCACTTACTACAAACAGCCAGCAGGTGCGCGGTAAAGAATCACACAAGTAGTTTCATGCTGTCGATAAAAACAATGCCCTAAGCTCACAGTTTCACCATCTATTCGTTTCTTCTACCCAAAGCGCTCTAGCTTTGACCTTTCCACCTATCAATTTTCATGTCTATCATAATTGCTCTCTAATTAGATTTTCAATTTGCCGATATGCCACAAACTTAGATAAGAATATATCCCAGCGGCGATCAAAATAAGATAACAAAAAATGAAATTGTAAAACATTCATATAATTGAAAAAATCATCATTGAAACAACATAACTTGGTTCAAATTTCTTCATTCCATGTAAAGAAGCATGACATAAATTGAAAACGACATAAAAACATTAATTTTCAAGCTTTTTCCCAATTTTCGAAAAATAACGAGGTGAATCATTTTCACTCACTGAGACCTTAAAGCGCAACTACCTACTTTAGGTTGTTGTGTTTTAACCTACTAGTAAGTTCCTGCACTGAAGTGGCGATTTACGTCAAAAGTACCTAGAGTGGGTTGTTTTTTCTGTCCGTGTATGTCCTGCTATCGAAAAAAAAAAATCAGGTATAACTACAAACAGACACCATCGGCTTCCGTTCGGGATGTGGCGAGAAAAGTCGGGTGCTAACAAGTGATTTGGGCTCAAGACGTACCGAAAACAGAAAAAAACCTCAGAGGAAACCAAGAGCCTGAAAACTGTATGATTCAATATTTTTCAAAAGTTTTGGGTGCATTATCTCGGACAATGAAACTTATGTGAAATTGGGCTATAAAATACTTCATAGGCCACAATACTTCACTGTACGCAAGGACAAGGATATCCCCGAAACGGAGAAGACCATTTTCACCGAAAAATTTGGCAGGAAGATGATGGTGGTACGATATCTTGATTTGTATAGATTGATATTCCTCTTCAGACCGCCACCTTGCCTTTAATAGTTTTGAATACCCCTCGTTCACTCATCCGACTGCGTGGATTTATTCTCTTCTTCAGGATGCCACAGGTGGGTCATCAAAGACCCACGCGACGAAAAGGGACTAGCGATTGGAAACTTGGACCATAGAACAGCCGATCTTTAAATTTCATGTGCAGTACCCATTTGCTCTCCAAAAATTGATTCGTCATTGTAGCGCTGAACAAGATATGCTGGAAGGGCTTCACGGTACGAACGTTCCGATATGGTCATGCCATCTACCAGAGCTGCGGCACACAAGAGCGTGGAACAGCTTTTATAGTGATGGGAAAGATGAAGAATCCCGTGGTCGGGAGGTGGCCTATCGACCCTCGAATGTGTCGGTTGAGAATCCGCTTCTTCAACATCAGCATTATCAACGTGCACAGCCCTTACCTCGGAAGAATCGGTGACAACAAAGATAATACCCAAAACATAAAATGAAGATCGTTATCGGGGATTTTAACACTCAGGTCAGCCACGAGGAGGAATTCATACCGACAATTGGAAGGTTCAGCGCGCACCAGCTCACCAACGAAAACGGCCTCAGACTAATAGATATCGCCGCCTCCAAACGAATGGCCGTACGTAGTACCTTTTTCCACCACCGCCTCCCACACAAGTAGGTACACCTGGAGATCACCGTACCAAACGAAATCACATATCGACCACGTTTTGATGAACATCCGGCACTTCTCGGATATCACCAAAACTCTCCGTATTGAACAATATTCGTAGTCCACGCCCGCCTCGGTTAAATATCGCACGACTGAAGCAACCTGAGGTCGAGGCAGACTACGCGCAACCGCTCGAAGCAGCGCTGCTGGCAGAGGGTGAGCTAGGTGGACGCAGTGCTCCGATGAACGCCTGAACGGCGCACATGCAAGAGATCAAAACAGTGCGGAAGCTACATCGCCGGCGTAGCTTCCCACATCGATGAGTGAAGTTGAGGAAGCCATTTGTCAGCTAAGTAGCAACAACTCGGCTGCGAAGCATGACATCGCAGCTGAACTCATCAAAATGGGCCCGGACAAGATGGCCGATTTCCTACACCGTTTGATGGTTCGGATCCGGGACACAGAATTGCTACCGGAGGAGTGGAAGGAGGGGATATTATGCCCCATCTACAAAAAGGCGACTAATTGAATTGTAAAATCGAACCGAGCAATTACTGTCCTCAATGCCGCCTATAAAGTGTTATCACGAATTCTACTCCACCGTCTAACGCCACAAGCAAACAGGACGACGGACCAGATCTTTACATAACGGCAAATCCTCCAACAATGCCTTACGCACCATCTATTTATCGACTTCAAAGTCGCATACGACACGATCGACCTTGACGAGCTATGGTAAATCATGGACGAAAACGGCTTATCCGGGAAGCTGACCAGACTGATCAAGGCGACGATGGGTGGAACGCATAGCTGTGTGCAGATTTCGGGTGAATTGTCGAGTTCATTTGAATCGCACAGGGGTCCTCGACAAGGCTATCTTGCATGATGTTCAACGTGGCGCTAGAAGGTGTTATTCGATGAGCGGTGGGTGAAATGCGAGGCTAGATTTTCAACAGATTCAGTCAACTGATCTGCACTGCGAATGACACTGATATAGTCGGCAGATAATCTGCGGCGGTAGAAGAGATCTAGTGCAAACGGAAGCGTAAAGCAGGAATGATTGGATCAATGATTGATACGTCCAAGACGTAGTATATGCTGGCTTGCGGATCCGAGTCCGACCGAACCCGCTTGTCCGTAATATCAAGGTCACGATCGACGGCGACGAGCTGGAGATAGTCGAAGACTTAGTCTATCTCGGCTCACTGGTGACCGCAGACAATGACACCAGATCTAGCGGCGAATGATCAGCGAAAGTCGTGTCTGCTATGGACTCCACATGAAACTGCGGTCTAGAAGACTTAGCCCTCTCACAATGTGTAAACTGTACATGACGCTCATTAGACCGGTTGTTTTCTACGGGCACGAGACGTGGATATTGTTCGAGGAGGACCTGCGTACACTCGGAGTATTCAAGCGACGAGTGTTAAGAACCATCTCTGACGGCGTGCAGGAGAACGGAGTGTAGAGGCGAAGGATGAACCATGAGGTTGCGCGACTCTACGACGAAACCAGTATCCAGAAGGTGGCGAAGGCTGGACAGGACATGTTGCGAGAATGCCGACTATCCTGCAAAACAGGTGTTCACTGCGAATCCTATAGAAACGAGACGAGCAGGGTGCCACAAGCGAGATGGTTAGTCCAAATGAAGCGTGATCTGGCGAATGTAGGATGCCCGAGAAATTGAAGAACAGTCGACAAGGACCGAGTAAATACGATGAATATTGTTTAGGTACCAGGTTATTTTGTGAGATGGAAAACCATGTAAATAAATTAATGGCAATTAAAATTATTAGGATACTTAAAATCCGGGTAATCCATTCAGACTTAAATTCAATCCATAGTTCAGATTAAGATTTCAGTTATGACCAAATTTATACAAAATGTCTGGTTCCACTAGTTCAGCTTAATATTTCGCCAAAATTTCAATTTAATTAACAAAACTTAACGATATTCAGACAAAAAAAACGCACCTTAGCTGGAAACCATAGCCCCAGCTCGCCGTTGGTAAATGATGCAATTTCAATCATGTAATTAATTTGCTTTCACCGTACCCGGGTACCAGGTGTGGTCCGAAAAGTTGCTCCCCCAGGCGAAGAGGGGGTAAATTTGATTTATTTTGCTGTGCGTTTAATTTCCCCCATTTTCAACAGCTAGAGCAGCCAGAGTCCACATTGTTTTAAAATGGGGCGTATCCGTTAAAAAAAAGCTCCATTCTCGAAAGGATAGCTCCGGCAACATCATCAACAATCATCTACTGACCCCCCACGACTCGAAAGTCTTGCAAGAATAGAATGGCTGGTCTTCTTTCAGATTTTTTTTTGTATGATTCACAGGAAGGTAGGAAACAACACAATGAGCAGAATCCGACCGGTGCAATTATTTATGAATGATTTTTTTTCCAGTAAAGTTCACTATTTCAACTGACATCTATGTATATCTTTTTTTTATCATTCTTGAGATTGGAAACAGAGACAGTTGTAAATAAAATGCTTCAAATATTAATTTGTTCCAAAAAAAAAATTAAATAAATAAACAAACAAAAATAGCCGAGATGTTCGATGACATAACCTTCAGCCTGTGGCTCTTTAAACTAACATTTTCTGGCCCGGAACATAGGGTCACATCGGACGGGGAAAACGGACCGAATAAACAGTCAACCGGAAGCGATTGGGTCTAGAAAGGGGACAAAAAAGCAAACAACAGAACCGAATTCGCCAGGTGAAGCAGACCGTAACTAGCGAAGGGACTCGAACCGCAATCTCATTTTCGGTAGTGATTGAGGTTCCTTCTTCCATTCGGATGGGGGAAGAATTCTGTTGTTTCTTTTCAGCCTATCGAGTCCCTCACTAAAACTTGATTAATTTTTCTAAGGGGCTCAGTTAAGCTTATTATTGGGAGAAAAAAAATCATCATTAATTATGACAAAAAGTTGTTTTTAATAATTTTCCATCGTGAATATTTCAAAATCACTGACTTCATAAAAGAAAAATGGGTACTATTCATTGGTCAAAAATCCCGATCCAAAAATAATGGGTATCTGTCTCAGGTAAGCAAGTGCGGAAAACTCTTCCGGAAAGTTTTCCCCCTAAAAGGTAAAATCGAACTCGGAAACATAAAGTAAACAACCGTCCAGTCTCGCCAGCTTTGGCAAAAGGTGGCTTCAAATGGTCTGGGACCGATCGAAACTTCGAAACGGATCCGTGATTTATACGGAGGGATTAAAGACATCATCATCCCCCCTTACCGCCGCCAGATAGGGCCAGACTCCCCACCAACGACACAACTGGAAACTGGACGCAAGAAGATGAACCTTTTACCGAGCCAACTTTGCGAACCCTTTCTGGGAAGCGAATTGATTTGCACCGGATTGACCTGATAAACTGTGTGTCTCGAATGACCTGACCCTTTTTCTCTGGATTCTTCTTTTTCGAGTTGGGGAGGGGTCCCAGTAGGAAGTCCGGTGAAGTGGGAAATCGATTTGAGTGGTTTTGAAGGTGATTAATCGGCTGGTAAACCGAATCATTAGGTCGGAATCGTTGCTCCAAACTCCGGAACTGACACAACTGCTGGTGCCACACTGGACAGATATCCGTTGCTTATCGATTTGAATATTTATCGTTTTTATGGGATACCGGAAAAACGGTCAAATTGGTTCCAAGAAATTCGCGGTTATTGAATTTGGAAAGGGTATTTAACGGGGCTTGATCAGAGATTCAAATAAACTTATCATGCAGATTTTGTTATAATTCTGTTGAGAAGGACATTGATACCTGAAAAACAAACAAACAAAGTCTTTCCAGAGTCTTAATTTTTACCTAACTTTATTCAATTTCAGACAAACGGTTTAAATGTTTAAATTCTTGGTTCTGGATTTCTGCAGTTTTTATTTTTATTTCCTTCATTCCATTGTTTATGATCATCCAAATTTTGCGTGACATTGGAATCCAATAATTGGATACTTTATCGCAATTTTTACGTATCCATGTAATGAAATATTCAAGCTTAGATTACGATTTGTGTTTGATTTTCAGAAGCGTTTCCTTTCGGTTGTGATTAAGATTATGATTTTCAGAGCTGATTTGGTTTGATTTTGATAAACCTACCGTTTTAATTTAGCATTAAAAAATAGTTAGAAGAATGAACTTATCGACAAATTTTCAAATTCATATTAATAATAATATTCTCTTTTTTTCAATCCTATGAATACACTTTTAAGCTGTGGAAGTTGAAAACAAATAATACAGATTATTTTGAAAACAAAGCTAATACTTATACGCAATGAGTTAAAGTAATGAAAACAAAAACATAAAGAGAAGTACAAATAAAAAAAACATGCAGATATTTTTTTAAATTCCGTGATATTTGTCATTTTTGTAGATTTGTCATTTTTTTTTTGAAATTTTTGACATACATATTTGTGATTTAAGGGATTTAGCCATTTTTGGCATTTTTGTCATATTTGTCATTTTTGTAGCTTTCGTAATTTTTGTAATTTTTGTTGTTTAAGTGATATTTGTAATTTCTGTTATTTTTGTTATTTTTAATTTTTTTTATTTTTGTAATTTTTGTGATTTTTGTAACTTTTGTAATTTTTGTTTTTTTGTAATTTTTGTAATTTTTATAATTTTTGTAATTTTTGTAATTTATGTTATTTTTGTAATTTTTGTAATTTTTGTAATTTTTGTAATTTTTGTAATGTTTGTAATTTTTGTTATTTTTGTAATTTTTGTCATTTTTGTAATTTTTGTTATTTTTGTAATTTTTGTAATTTTTGTAATTTTTGTTATTTTTGTAATTTTTGTAATTTTTGTAATTTTTGTAATTTTTGTAATTTTTGTAATTTTTGTCATTTTTGTAATTTTTGTAATTTTTGTAATTTTTGTAATTTTTGTAATTTTTGTAATTTTTGTTATTTTTGTAATTTTTGTAATTTTTGTAATTTTTGTAATTTTGGTAATTTTGGTAATTTTGGTAATTTTGGTAATTTTTGTAATTTTTGTAATTTTTGTAATTTTTGTAATTTTTGTAATTTTTGTCATTTATGTCATTTTAGTCATTTTTGTCATTTTTGTCTTTTTGTCATTTTTGTCATTTTTTTCATTTTTGTCATTTTTGTCATTTTTGTCATTTTTGTCATTTTTGTCATTTTTGTCATTTTTGTCATTTTTGTCATTTTTGTCATTTTTGTCATTTTTGTCATTTTTGTCATTTTTGTCGTTTTTGTCATTTTTGTCATTTTTGTCATTTTTGTCATTTTTGTCATTTTTGTCATTTTTGTCATTTTTGTCATTTTTGTCATTTTTGTCATTTTTGTCATTTTTGTCATTTTTGTCATTTTTGTCATTTTTGTCATTTTTGTCATTTTTGTCATTTTTGTCATTTTTGTCATTTTTGTCTTTTTTGTGCTTTTTGTCATTTTTGTCATTTTTGTCATTTTTGTCATTTCTGTCATTTTTGTCATTTTTGTCATTTTTGTCATTTTTGTCATTTTTGTCATTTTTGTCATTTTTGTCATTTTTGTCATTTTTGTCATTTTTGTCATTTTTGTCATTTTTGTCATTTTTGTCATTTTTGTCATTTTTGTCATTTTTGTCATTTTTGTCATTTTTGTCATTTTTGTCATTTTTGTCATTTTTGTCATTTTTGTCATTTTTGTCATTTTTGTCATTTTTGTCATTTTTGTCATTTTTGTCATTTTTGTCATTTTTGTCATTTTTGTCTTTTTTGTCTTTTTTTTTCATTTTTGTCTTTTTTTTTTTCATTTTTGTCATTTTTGTCATTTTTGTCATTTTTGTCATTTTTGTCATTTTTGTCATTTTTGTCATTTTTGTCATTTTTGTCATTTTTGTCATTTTTGTCATTTTTGTCATTTTTGTCATTTTTGTCATTTTTGTCATTTTTGTCATTTTTGTCATTTTTGTCATTTTTGTCATTTTTGTCATTTTTGTCATTTTTGTCATTTTTGTCATTTTTGTCATTTTTGTCATTTTTGTCATTTTTGTCATTTTTGTCATTTTTGTCATTTTTGTCATTTTTGTCATTTTTGTCATTTTTGTCATTTTTGTCATTTTTGTCATTTTTGTCATTTTTGTCATTTTTGTCATTTTTGTCATTTTTGTCATTTTTGTCATTTTTGTCATTTTTGTCATTTTTGTCATTTTTGTAGCTTTCGTAATTTTTGTCATTTTTGTCATTTTTGTCATTTTTGTCATTTTTGTCATTTTTGTCATTTTTGTCATTTTTGTCATTTTTGTCATTTTAGTCATTTTTGTCATTTTTATCATTTTTGTCATTTTTGTCATTTTTGTCATTTTTGTCATTTTTGTCATTTTTGTCATTTTTGTCATTTTTGTCATTTTTGTCATTTTTGTCATTTTTGTCATTTTTGTCATTTTTGTCATTTTTGTCATTTTTGTCATTTTTGTCATTTTTGTCATTTTTGTCATTTTTGTCATTTTTGTCATTTTTGTCATTTTTGTCATTTTTGTCATTTTTGTCATTTTGTCATTTTTGTCATTTTTGTCATTTTTGTCATTTTTGTCATTTTTGTCATTTTTGTCATTTTTGTCATTTTTGTCATTTTTGTCATTTTTGTCATTTTTGTCATTTTTGTCTTTTTTGTGCTTTTTGTCGTTTTTGTCATTTTTGTCATTTTTGTCATTTTTGTCATTTTGTCATTTTTGTCTTTTTTGTGCTTTTTGTCATTTTTGTCATTTTTGTCATTTTTGTCATTTTTGTCATTTTTGTCATTTTTGTCATTTTTGTCATTTTTGTCATTTTTGTCATTTTTGTCATTTTTGTCATTTTTGTCATTTTTGTCATTTTTGTCATTTTTGTCATTTTTGTCATTTTTGTCATTTTTGTCATTTTTGTCATTTTTGTCATTTTTGTCATTTTTGTCATTTTTGTCATTTTTGTCATTTTTGTCATTTTTGTCATTTTTGTCATTTTTGTCATTTTTGTCATTTTTGTCATTTTTGTAATTTTTGCCATTTTTGTCATTTTTTTGAATTCTTGATTAGGAAAAAAAAACATTTTGAGTTTAGGAGAACTTATTCAATTGTTCACTACTGAAATTAATTTTATAAAAAGAAGAAAAAAAATTCCTAATATTTCAAGAGAGTCAAGGATCAAATTCAGAGTTAAAACCTTTTTCTAAAATAAAGTTATCAAAATAAAAGGCTGAAAAAGTTCATTTTTGAAGTTCAAAACAATAGCTTTATATATTTATAATACTTCATATTTAATTATACTGACAAAGTACATGTTGAGAAATGAGGAATTTCGTGAATAAGAAACTGATTTAAAAAAAATATTAATAAGAAATCACAAGTTTCGTTGTAAATGATGAAAGCCCAAAGCAAATACCAATTTAGTTAACATGGCGCATTAAAATTAAGCTTTATTTGAGAGGCACCTCTAGCATTTTTAATGAAAAGAAGGGGTCTTAAAGCATGGTGAATTTATAAATAAAATTTTCCTTAAATAAATTTGTAACTGCAATTGATATTTCTGTCGGCCCTCAAACAGCAATAAGCTACTTCACCTGGAGGAGTCCTCCATTGTGTTGAAAGATGAAAAACCCATTTATTATAACTGTCGTTTTTCCAAACTCCATTCTTCATCTGCCTGGTTTCTGATTATATCCACACTCTACCCACATCGACAAGATTGTCCGTTTAACTGGAAGCGCGGGAAAATACACCTTTGTATTGGTAGATTGAAAAAAAACCATTTCAAAAAGGTTATTCACGTTTGCAAAGCTTCGAGACCGAACGAACGAACGGAAAACGCGCGTTCATTGAAACCTTCCCGCATTTTTCTTCCTTTTCGCTGTTTGAAGGACGCGTTGTTCGCCCTACTTGACAAGTTGGGTGAAAGCGAATTTATTACAATTTTATGCCTGGTTGCCTCGCCTCGCAATCTATGTATATCTCGATTCACCAGATTTTCCACATCCACTGTTTACTCTCTCCCTTCGACTTGAAACGTTTCAGCTGATTTTCGCAATCAGTTACTTACCTACGGGGTGTGTTTTCGGTGGAAATCTCACCGTTTCGATTGATGAAGGTTTGTTGTTCGGCTGTCTGAAATTCTGTCTGTCTGTTTGTTTTGTTTGTTTCTTTCATTGTTAGGTGGTTTTCGTTCATTCCTAACTGAAATGGGCAACTGGGGGTGGTTGGCGCGGTTTTAGATCTCAAAATACGCACAGCAAAACAAGGGTTCATTAGGGTCCCTAGAAATTGTAGAACGAATGAAAAGTGCAATTAATGTTTAAAAATATGTATAGTTTGCTGGTGTTCTTTGGCCTCAAAATTAGAAAATTCACAAATTATTCGCTGGAACGTGTCCTAAGCGAAAGTTCTTAAAGGGTGATACGGTCAAAATTTGGTCGATATCAACTTGACGTATTTCTTTCAATTTTGCATTTAAAAAACCTGAACACCCCTCATTTTGAAGGTGTGAGTGTGTGTAGAATGTTGCTCCTATTTGGATTTTGGAATTCACTCTTCAGTTGTCAAAATGCCGTCCAAGGAAGAAGAGCAGCGTATCAAAATTTTGCTCGCGCATCGCGATAATCCGAGCTTCTCGCACACAAAGCTGGCAAAATCGTTAAAAGTTGCCAAATTAACCGTTACAAATGTAATTAAAGTGTTTGGGGAACGTTTGTCGACAGCCAGAAAGTCTGGATCGGGGGGAAATCGAAAACCGGAAGCCACTGAGACGACCCTAACCTCTTTCTCTGAGATGCCGCAAATAAGCTGGGTGTATCGTCTACAACCGTACATCGAGCCAAAAAACGAGCCGGACTATCGACTTACAAGAAGGTAGTGACTCCAAATCGCGATGATAAACAAAAAACGATGGCCAAAGCGCGATCCCGGAGGCTGTTCACGACGATGCTTTCAAAGTTTGACTGCGTGGTAATGGACGACGAAACCTACGTTAAAGCCGACTACAAGCAGCTTTCGGGACAGGAGTTTTATACAGCAAAAGGAAGGGGAAAGGTAGCAGATATTTTCAAGCACATGAAACTGTCAAAGTTCGCGAAGAAATATCTGTTTTGGCAAGCCATCTGTACCTGAGGCTTGAAACGCAGCATTTTCATAGCTTCCGGGACTGTCAACCAAGAAATTTACGTGAAAGAGTGTTTGAATAAACGTCTGCTACCTTTCCTGAAGAAACACGGTTGTTCCGTACTGTTTTGGCCGGATTTTGCATCTTGCCATTACGGTAAAAAGGCCATGGAGTGGTACGCCGCCAACAACGTGCAGGTGGTTCCCAAGGACAAGAACCCTCCCAACACGCCAGAGCTCCGCCCAATTGAGAAATACTGGGCTATTGTCTAGCGGAACCTAAAGAAGACCAAAAAAACTGCTAAGGACGAGCAGCAGTTCAAGACAAACTGGCTTTCTGTGGCGAAGAAGGTGGACAAGGTGGCTGTACAAAATCTGATGGCAGGGGTTAAGCGTAAGGCCCGGCAATTCGGATTTGGAAAAGCGGAAGCCTAACTGAATATTTTTCCTGAATTGTATACTAATTAAACTTGAAAAAGAAATTTAATTTGATTTTTAAATAAACGATTTCACCGATTTACACCACGCGTTTTCCCTTGACCAAATTTTGACCGTATCACCATGAGTGAAATCATGCAACTCTACAAAATTTAACACATTACTTTCGGTGGCTCAAAAATACTAAGTTTGTTACTTTTGGTCCAGTATATTCTGTGATGTACAATACTGAATTTCGGTGTTTCTTGGTTTAGATTTCTTCGCGGTCCAAAAAATCGCGGCTCTTAATGTGTTAAGGCCAAACCACCGAATGATGCTGCATAAATTAAGGTGCTAAATTTTTTTTAACATTACTTGGACATTTTTAACTACAAAAAAAAGAAATGAATTTTTGCCTTTATCAAATCCCCTTTACCATTTGATAAGGTTTCTAGCTTTTTGTCCTAAATTGGCTTACTCTTGGAAAATGTCCCTGTTTTTTAAATATCAAAAATTTACCTCTAACTACAACAAAAACTATAGATTGACTATGGAAAAAAGTTGAACTCTCACATTAATCATCCTGCTGCTTCTCAACGCTTTGATTTCATCAGAAAGGGTGTTTCAATTTGAGAATAGCTTCGCGGTCCGCACAAACATGTCTCGATGGCCGCGGGTTGCTCATCCCTGTCGAAAAATGATGAAGGTCATTCAAAGCTGAATATTTTCGTTAATCAGTCTTCAAACTCACCTCTAGGACGTACATATAATTGATCGAATTCAATTTCTTTAAATGCAGTTTTATAGTTTACTGGATGACTGGATGTACTAGGTAATAGTGTTTATCAAAATTTTTTAACACGGCGAGTTGCTGTAGGGGTGCTGGTACACGTACATTAGAGTGCCCCAAATGACCCGACTGTTGAAATAGTTATGTGCTGCAGGCTAAAATTGATCCTAGGCCTAGTGCAAGATCGCATGCCAAATTTGGGCCAAATCGGATCACGGGAAGGGGTCGCTCAACGAGCCTAAAGTTTGTATGGGATTTTGAAACATTTTGTTCGGGAGAAACATGAAAAACCAGTATTTCATAAATAACTTTGGTTTCCTTCGGCCGATTTCTTTTGAAAATGGGTTTTCTTAAAGCCCAAATTATGAAAAATATTTCATCCGAAGACTGCAAATCGATTCGAGTTAAAATAAAAAAGTTATTAGACTTCAAAAATGGGCTAACTTTTTTAAGGGTGGTGTTCATCACGGTTAATGCTGCGTCGAATTGTTTGAACGTCCCGACTGATTAACAGTGATGAATACCACCCTTAAAAAAGTTAGCCCATTTTTGAAGCCTAATAACTTTTTTATATTAACTCGAATCGATTTGCAGTCTTCGGATGAAATATTTGTCATAATTTGGGCTTTAAGAAAACCCGTTTTCAAAAGAAATCGGCCGAAGGAAACCAAAGTTATTCATGAAATATTGGTTTTTCATGTTTCTCCCGAACAATATGTCTCAAAATCCCATACAAACTTCAGGCTCGTTGAGCGACCCCTTCCCGTGATCCGATCTGGCCCAAATTTGGCATAGGATCTTGCACTAGGCCTATGATCAATTTTAGCCTGCAGCGCATAATATTTTACAGGTTTTGAATTTCCCATACAAATTTGGGGCAGTCTAACGTACATTCAATAAAATTTTTCTTAATTTACAATTTGAAAAACTACCAAACTTTACGATCATCAAGATCTTGCCAAGAAGTGTCACTTTTTAGAAATCGGTCAAGCCGTTCCCGAAATGCACCAGCGCAAAGTTTAATGTCACGTTAAGCTTTAAAAAACAAGCGTACAACGTACAGAAGCAGAACTAAATTAAATTCTTCATAATAGTTAGCAAAATTTTAATCTTTATTTTGTCATTCGCTGTTTCTAACAAATTGTTTTTTTCTTCAAACAGAAAAAAATCGCATCTCTGTTAACAATTCCAACGTGACCTGAACCTATTTGAAGTCGTACGAACAAGGCAAAAATGCTTAATTAATCTTCGCTTTATTTGAACATCCTGGAAATGTAATGATCCCTTTCCCGGGAATTTTCGGACTTTTGGGAAAAAATTATTAAATTATTAATAATTATTCAAACACTCTAATTCATACGAAACTAATTGGACTTTTTAAATTTTTACGTAGTAGTATTGCAAAACATTTCAAACTTTTTGAATGTCTCAAAAACTACATTAGCAATTCTAAAACCCAAGACCAAGTTTTTAGCTGACAAACTTTATAACTTTTTTATGCAAAAATTTGAAATAATGTAGAAACATTTTTCACTATTGATAGAAGTAGGTTAGCAACTTTTCAGGTTTTTCGTCAAATTTCGTGAATTTTTATCCTTTTGTTTCAAAATATGTCCGATGGTAAATACATTTTTGATTTACTTTTCAGCATTCTAGCCGGCAACAAGCGCAAGGCCAAAGAACCGGATGAGGCAAAAAAATCATTGGAACCGGGTGTCGATTTGCTGCTGGTTGTGACCATAGTGCAGGCGTGATGTTATTTTAAACGAATTTGACGAAAAATAAAAATAAACAAAAAATAATTTGAATTTTTATCATTATACGTGACATTTCCTGTTTCCATAAGATCCTCTTATGAAATTCAAAAACCGCTCATTGAAGATAGTGTTCATCTCAGAATTCATTCGCGTCATAAGAAAATCTTATGAATTTCAATGATTTTTCTTATGGCGCCACTTCATAAGAGAATCTTATGGCATGTATAATAGTATTTTTCTGAGTGTGAAAACAATCCCCAAGCCCAAAAAGCAGCCGCGTTAGGGAAAAAGGTGAAGCTATCGTAGTTAAGGCGCCAGAGGGTACGTACGCGGACGTGCTTCGTCAGATGCGGACCGACGACAAGCTTGCTGGACTAGGTGAAAACGTGAGGAGGATCCGTCGTACTCGTTCCGGGGAGATGATCCTTGAGTTGAAACGAAGTTCAGCAACAAAGAGTGCATCATTCAAGGTGCTAGCAGAGGAAGTTCTAGGCGAGAAGGCGGAGGTGCGTGCGCTATGTCACGAAGTAACCATCCCACAGTGGTCCAGAAATGAAATTTAGCGGGAAACAATTATTTGCGCTCTTGCCTTAGGTTTAAGACATTTGGTGTCCAAGACAAAGTTGTACAACATTACAAGGCGCTACTTTTGAATGAAACATTTTTAGGGTGGTTCATAAAACTCCTTAGATACGAAAATTATTTTTTTACTGTTAGGAGATAGTGCTGTATTATGTTCAGCAATTATGTAGAACAACATAATTGATGAAACTTTGTAGAAGACTATGAATGTCTATCTATTAACGTTCAGGTTTTATAATGATTTTTCGTGTACAAGTTAGGGTGGTCCTAAAAAAACAAGTTTTTTTGTTATAAATTTGTTGGGTATCAACTTATCAAAATCATGTGTTCGGCAAGTATTTAGCAAATCATTATGCGCATCTTTTGTAGCAAACAGATTTCTAATATCTGCTTTTGATTCGCAGTTATCATGAATTTTGTGTTCAAAAATGGCCGTTTTGTATGAGCTATAACTTCAAATGGAGCAAACCAAAAAATTCAAACTTCAATTCGTTTGAAAGAACATGTTAAAATCTACATTATATCAAAAAACTGGAGAGGTGTTTTTTGTTTAAAGCTTTTAATTCACATTTGATCTTGACCAAAATTGCCATTTTTCATATAACCTTTCTATATTATTTTTGGCTATATTTGGCTGCGTGAGGAATAACCGTACACATCGTATTATTTATATCATCATTATAGTTAACAGAAACGGAAAAACGAAAAAAAGTTTATTTGAGAAATCAATAAAAAAATTCATAGAAAACAAAAAAAAAACACTTATATTCTAGCAATAATGAAACTAATAAAAAACGCGTTAGGGGTCACAGGCTGCATTCAAGAAGCCTGATTTTTGAATATTTCATACATTTTATATTGGATAGTGAGAAGTAAGGATCTGATGTCAGGAGGAGTCTTTTAAAAACATCCTCCAGACTAACCACACGATCGAACTTTCTGGAGTGGTTTCCTCGAAATCTTCGTAAGTTTCTGATTCTTGTTTCACCAGCTTCTTCCGAATACATGTCTATGGGTAAAATATGATGTTTTATGACTGCTGCTCCATGCACTAACAATTTGTGTACGGTTGGAGAAACGGGATACCAGCTATATAAATTGTTATAAAGCACCCGAATTTCTTCAGCATACCCTTCAAACGAGCTACTGTTGATAATGGTTAAAATCACGGAAAACTTTTCCAAAAGCTGAACATTCAGTCCCGTAATTTGTGCAACTTCAATCCGTTTCTCGAAGAATTTCCTGGCAATATTTCCTGTATTGGAATTCCCACCGGTGACCCTAGGCTCATCAATACGTAAGTTCAGTTGTTCTTCTAGTATGTTTCGAAGACTTTGACCCCGTTCATTCATTTCTATATTGGTTTTCCTGACTCTCCAAGTGGGTTTGTCCTTACAAAGACGATCTGCGATCTTCATGAACATTTTCAACGAATCTTGTTAGATCTGCACTTTCCTTAGCTAAAATGAGCCTAATAGGTCTGCACAAACTCACTGAGGTCGGGCAATCGTTACTCCAGATAACGTTTTGTATCCCATTAGATTTATCTACGAGACGTAACGGAACAAGAGAAACCGCGAAAATGTGTGAATCGCTGTATTCACGCATGTCTCCTTCATCATCTTCGTCAATGAATGATTGATTAAATCTATATTGAAATAATTTGAAGATCAAAAGATAAAGGTTCGTTCAAAATAAATTTATACCTGCTGTGGTTTGAGCTACCATATGCTCCCCATTTGAAAATCAGTTGAAGCATTTTTTCCGGAAATGTAGAATCATATTGTCAATATTTCAACAACCTTTCCACTGTATGATCCACCAAATTAATTTAATTAATTAATTTCTTTTTCAATGTTAATTTCGAAAGCTTCGGATCCATTTTTAACAGAACTTCAACCACATCTTTTTCACTAGACCCCTTCAGCCAGTGAACGACTATAGCTTTCCTTTGAACGTTCATCACGAATAATCGAAACTCTTGAACTGAAAACTGTGTGGTTTACTTGGGTTTGATCAAAATGATCACCGGATCCTTCTAAGAAAAATACAATTCAAGACTTTCTTGTTGGAGAGTTAGTAATTCATTGTTTTCAGTTTATGGTTCTATACATTAATAATCAAGAATCCTCATTTTTTTTCATTCGTGCCCCTCTGGCTATGTTAGTCTTTCAAAATTTTTACAAAAGGTTATGAATAGGAAACTCTGCTTTTGAAGTGGTAAAAAATTTAGAATTATTGACTAAGGGTGCGAAAGCAAAGAAGAATTCCATGTCGCAGAGCAAAAGTGATATATTTTGTTATATGAAAAATGGCAATTTTGGTCAAGTTCAAATGTGAATAAAAAGCATTAAACAAAAAACACCTCTCCAGTTTTTTGATATAATGTAGATTTTAATATGTTCTTTCAAACGAATTGAAGTTTGAATTTTTTGGTTTGCTCCATTTGAAGTTATAGCTCATACAAAACGGCCATTTTTGAACACAAAATTCATGATAACTGCGAATCAAAAGCAGATATTAGAAATTTGTTTGCTACAAAAGATGCGCATAATGATTTGCTAAATACTTGCCGAACACATGATTTTGATAAGTTGATACCCAACAAATTTATAACAAAAAAACTTGTTTTTTTAGGACCACCCTAACTTGTACACGAAAAATCATTATAAAACCTGAACGTTCATAGATAGACATTCAAAGTCTTCTACAAAGTTTCATCAATTATGTTGTTCTACATAGTTGCTGAACATAATACAGCACTATCTCCTAACAGTAAAAAAATAATTTTCGTATCTAAGGAGTTTTATGAACCACCCTAAAAATGTTTCATTCAAAAGTAGCGCCTTGTGATGTTGTACAACTTTGTCTTGGACACCAAATGTCTTAAACCTAAGGCAAGAGCGCAAATAATTGTTTCCCGCTAAATTTCATTTCCGGACCACTGTGCATCCGTATCAAAAACCTCGACGAAATTACGACAGAAGATGAAGTCAGGACAGCGCTAGTCGATCAGTGTAAGATCGGTGAAGATCAGATCTCGATCCGATTGAGACAGGGTCCTCCCAAATCCGGAACACAGGTTGCAATTGTGAGGCTTCCAGTGGTAGCAGCCAACGCAGCACTCGAGTGCAGGCGGCTAAAGGTGGGATGGTCAGTTTGTCAGAAAACCATCTCCCAGCAACCAGAGGTATGCTTTCGATGCATGGAGTACGGCCACAAGTCGTTTGACTGCAAGGGAGTTGACAGACGAGGATTATGCTGGGGGTGCGGAGAATCTGGTCACATAGCGGCTAGCTGCAGTAAGCCGGCGAAGTGTCTTGTTTGCACTGGTGACCATGTAACTGGCAACCCAAGGTGTTCTGCCTACCAAAAGGCGCTAGCAGCGATACCAAGGGCTTGGAAGTAATCCAAATCAACCTCAACCACTGTCACGAAGCACAACAGCTTCTGCGACAGATTGCGGTGGATGAGAAGCTAGACATAGCGTTAGTAGCAGACCCTTATTATAGAGCCCTGAATGGCACAAATTGGGTGACCGATAGTGCCAATCTGGCCGCAATAGGGGTGACAGGAAAGTTTCCCATACAAGAAGTGGTCACATCGAATGAAGAAGGCTTCGTGATAGCCAAAGTCAATGGGATCTTCTTCTGTAGCTGCTACGCTCCACCGAGGTGGACCTTGGAGAAGTTTTGCGCTACGATGGATAGGATAGTCGAGTTGCTCACAGGCCGAAGCCCCGTTATTATCGCTGGGGATTTCAATGCGTGGGCCCAAGAATGGGGTAGTTCCCTTACGAACGCCAGAGGACAGAGTCTACTTGGAGCACTTGCAAGGCTGAATGTGGACCTGGCGAACGTACGTAATACTAGAACCTACCATAGAGAGGGACGTGAATCCATTATAGATATCACATTTGCTAGTCCCAGATGGACAAGTAATTGGAGGGTGAGCGAGGACTACACTCATAGTGACCACTTCGCGATTCGTTATCGTGTGGGTAAAAGTGCACAGTCAGTCAGAGGAGGGGTAATGGCAGGTGAACGACGCTGGAGGACAAAACAATTTGACCGGAATGTCTTTGTCGAGGTTTTGAAATGGGAGCAAAACCTGTCAAATTTGTCGGCGGAAAACCTGACGAAAGTACTCACACGTGCTTGTGACGCAGCAATGACGAGGAGAGCTAATCGCAGAAATCCACATCCACCAGTTTATTGGTGGACTGCGGAAATCGCGATTTTGCGTGCCAGCTGCCTTCGCGCTAGACGAAACATGCAGAGAGCACGAACTCAAATGGAGAGAGACGAACGTAGGCCGCTTTTCAAAAATGCGAAAAGAAACCTATGCAAGGCAATTAAAGAGAGTAAAAAGGCATGTTTAAGGAAACTTTGCCTTGATGCCAATGACCGACCATGGGGCGATGCCTACAGGATAGTTATGGCAAAAAACAAAAGCGGTAGCACACCACCTGAAATGTGCCCCAACAAACTGAGGGAAATAACGAGAGAGCTGTTCCCTCATCATGATATCAATAGCTGGCCGCAAGTCCCGTACGACTGGGATACAAGCGAGGAGGAGTTAATATCGTTGGAAGAACTGCGCGACATCGCCAAATCCCTTCAACTGGAAAAGGCTCCGGGTCCAGATGGTACATTGCAGTTAAGGCCGCGATTATGGAATTTCCCGAAATGTTCCGATCGTCACTGCAAATTTATATAGAGGAAAGAATGTTTCCAGATATTTGGAAACGGCAGAAGCTGGTTCTGCTGCCCAAACCAGGAAAGCCATTGGGGAACCCATCGGCATACAGGCCAATATGCCTACTGGATACGGTTGGAAAGATTCTGGAAAAGGTGATCTTGAATCGTATCCAGCGGTACACCGAGGGCGAAGGCGGATTGTCCAACAATCAATTCGGCTTTCGAAAAGGGCGATGCACAGTCGACGCTATTCGCACTGTCATCGAAACGGCTGATAAAGCCAGACTCAAGAAGAGAAGAGGGGACCGTTTTTGTGCGGTAGTAACATTGGACGTGCGTAACGCCTTCAATAGTGTCAGCTGGGCAGCGATTGCTTCGCGGCAGCGATCGCTTATAAAAATGAGGATACCGAATTATCTCTACAAATTAGTGGAAAGCTATTTCCAGAACCGCAAGCTTCTATACATGACGAGCGAAGGATTTCAGGAAATGGATGTTACAGCTGGAGTACCGCAAGGGTCGATACTGGGCCCGGTTCTGTGGAATATTACGTATGATGAGGTGCTGACATTGAGCCTGCCAGAGGGAGTAAAGTTGGTTGGTTTCGCGGACGATGTCGTGCTACTAGCGACGGGTTACTCTACAGAAATCGTCCAACTAAGAGCTTCAGAGGCTGTAGATGCGGTAGAGAGCTGGATGCACTCCAAAAGTTTGCAGTTGGCTCACCACTAAACCGAGATGGTCCTGATATCAAACCTGATTTCACCGCAAACAGGCAGGATTACAGTTGGATCATGCGTGAGCTTAAATATTTGGGTGTGATGATTGACGACCGGCTCAGCTTTAAAAACCACGTTGAGTATGTGTGCAAGAAGGCGGCAACAGCAACGGCCGCACTCACGAGGATAATGGCGAACAACTCGGGGATCCGAAGTAGTCAGCGAAGGATAATTTCGAGTGTAGTTTCATCAATCCTTCGATATGGAGGGGCGGCCTGGAAATCTGGTCTTAACATCCAGTGTAACCAGCAGAAGCTGAACAGTGTACAGAGGCGAATGAATTTGCGGGTCATCAGTGCATACCGCACCGTTTCGTCGGAGGCTGCATGCGTTGTAGCGGGAGTCATGCCCATCTCGGTTTTGTTGGTGGAGGACTCATATTGCTACGAAAATAGAGGCACGCAAAACGTGAGAACACGAGCCAGAGATAGCTCCATGGTCAACTGGCAGCAGCTGTGGGACAGCTCGGAAAGAGGAAGGTGGACCCATCGTTTGATCCCAAACATCAAAGAGTGGATAGAGAGAAAGCATGGCGAAGTGGATTTCTACATGACGCAATTCCTGACTGGTCATGGATGCTTCATGAAGTATCACCACAGGTTCGGACATGCGGCCTCGCCGGTCTGTCTAACATGCGGTGATGTGGACGAGACACCCGAACACGTGGTATTCTATTGTCCAAGATTTGAAGAGGAACGTGCCAACATATTTGCAGCCTGCGGACCAGAAACGACAGCGGACAACATGTTGCAGAAGATGTGTGACGACATCAACACATGGCAGGCAGTCAGTGATGGGCTCGCCCGGATAATGACTGCTTTGCAAAGGAGTTGGAGACTGACGCAAATTGCGATAAACGTAGGATAACGTAGGTTAACTGTACTAAGCTTAAAGAGTCCAAAGCTATGAAATGAACTATGCAAAACAATCAGCGTAGCCGATGGGACCACAACGTGAAGACGATCTTGGGCGGTCAGGATGATATTTAATTTAAATATGAACTTCTTGGCGAGTGTTGCGAAAGTAGAGCTATGCGTGAATTAGACACCCCCTACCGAAGTATTGCTTCAGGGCAGGTACCGGTTTGAGAAATAGTCTGACGCCCCAGGTGGAGTTTAGGGCATATGTATATACGGAAGAGTATATAACGAGTTGACCCATTGTTCCCATGTAGACACGGCACTCGACGTGCATTGGGACCAATTCGAAAAATTCCTTCTTCGAATTTACCACCAAAAAAAAAAAAAAAAACACACACACTCACACACCCACCCACATAGTAGGATCTAACGGGTAAACTACGACTTTTCACAAAAAAAATCCGCCATTTTTTATCTGTTAAATCTCCCCAAAGTAAAAAATAAATAAAATCGTTGGGGTTTGGTATTTGATATGTAGAAAATATGTTCCAAATTTGAAAAGAATCGGTGAAGTAGTTTTCAAATGACGATGTCCACTGACTTTAAAAACGTGCTTTCGAGAAAAACGCGTTTCAAACGTTTCTGCTCTAAAAATGATGCAGTATTAGATAAGACGAGATAAAGGCCTATAATTTCGACAGTTTTGCTTCGATTGACTTGAAAATTTGACACAACATTCTTGAAATGTTTTACAATAAGAAAAAAGTTGAAGAGGTTGTATTTGAGACACGACCGCATAGTTAACGTAGAATTACGAAAGTCGGTTTTGTGTCAATATTTTTTTGAGAAATTTGTACGTATACAGCTCAAAACATATATATGAATGAAGACGAAAGTATACATAAACTGTGTGTCCAATGTCAATGCCGACAGTTTTCGTATTGAATTTGCAGCTCAAATTAAGCTGGTCGGTTTAATATAAATTATTTATAACAGTCAAAAACTGTACAGTTGCATACCCAAAAGCGAAATAAAAATCGGGTAAGCGGTGTCTATCAAAACTCAATATTATGTCGCTAAGGTGCATTGCGCCCGATACTTATGCAACCAATGCGAGAATCATGCGAGCTTTGTATCAAACGCTTGAGATAAAAGCTTACAGTGACAGTGCAGTGCTGGTAATTAACTAGTTTTTTAATTAAGGAATTTTGTTATTACGAATAAATTTTTAAAGCCATTTTTTCAATTTCATTGATTGGAAACAAAAAACTAAGCTGAAGAAAGACAAAAATTTAAACATTCTTTTATTTTATTAAAACATTTCTGTATCCCAAAATATAAATAAATATTTTAATAAATCAACACTTGACACAGGCTAACTTTGATTTATATTCTTGGACCAGTTCAATAAAAAGATGCAAATTAGATGTCCATATTCCACGCGTGAGCAATGCATGTAAACTAAGAAGGTTTTGAAAGTATATATAACTTTGAATACCTATGGATAGTTTCAAAGCAACTTATTCGTCAATGATTTTGCAAATGCATTTTAATTTAATTGCAATAACTACTCGAAAGGAAAATTTTACATTCAAAACATGAAAGGTGTACTAAAAATTAAAAAAAAATCCTACTTTTTTCAAGTATAACACCTGGCACCGCTGCCTTTCATCCATACACTCAGCCGAAAAAAGAACGTTAAATTTACCTGGATTTTCACGTAGCCAATCGTTACGTGAATTTTTGCTTGGTTTACGTGAAGCACTTAGCAGTTAATATAAAATCACATCATCCATACGTGAAGTTCACATAGTTGAATGCTGTCAAAACAAGGACACATTAGATTTACGTGAAAATCCAATGATCCGCCAAGTACAGGGGGATTTGGTGCATTCTATGTGATGTTCACGTAAACCTGAATGGCTCATTCACGTATAATCTGTGTGAAAGAATATCAGTTCTCAATATGGCGCGGATCCGACAGTTGGTGCTTATAAAGACAAAAAAACTGAGTGATGTAGAAGCTGATATTGATTTCGTAAGTAATAAAATTTTATTGTGTGGTTGCTATTTACATCTTTGTTTTTTCAACAGGATTTTAAATTAAGGCAGCTTAGACGGCCAAGCAACCGCCAAAGGACAAAACAGCCATTTTTCGAAATTATGTGTGATTAATTATGGGAAGTGCATTTTAAAAAGTGCCAGGTTCAAAGTGGAAAGTGTGTTATGTAGTTTTGTCGAATAATAAAGTTTACTTTGAAAATCAAAACATTTTATGTTAAAATATTCGAAAAAACCTCCCTACGTTAATATTACAATGAAATCTACGTGAATTGCATGTAGCAGAACGCATCCCTATGCACGTTGAATCAACGTTGATTTCACATACCACTCATATGAAGATTACGTGAATTCTGCTTGCTGCGCGAGCTCTGTTTGCTACCTGAAATTCACGTAGGTTCCACGTGATTTTCATGGTGGCAAAAATCCATGTACATTTTCACGTAGCGTTCATGTGAAGAATTTTTTCGGTGTATGCTTAACTCAGTGCAAAAGAGAAACGAGTTTTCTGGAAGCTCCGCCTTATGCGTTTCTCTCAGTATCAAGTTGCCTATTCACATTCCCGCATAGCAATCGCTAGCAGAAAGGTGCAATGAATTGACACTTCGGATCCGACTTTATTTATCTCAAATAACTAAACCGGCCCTTTTCAGGGCCAATCGATACGGAAAGAATAAAGTCTGTCTTTCTATTTTTGCAAATGGGTTTTGGGGAAAAACGGGTGTCGGGTGTGGGTTGAGCGTGTACTGGGTGGAGCGTGTACTGGGTGGAGCGTGTACTGGGTGGAGCGTGTACTGGGTGGAGCGTGTGCTGGGTGGAGCGTGTGCTTTGATTCAGGTGCGCATAGAAAAATTACGTGTGGATAATATATGAAACAAATAAACAGTTGATCCGTTATGTGTATACTCACATAGTTTCGCTTTATGATGAATGTAAGATGGAAACGTGGTATGGATGAATATCAAACATGACATTTGAATTACATATTTAAAGATGGCATGTCAACATGACATTATATGACAATGTCAACATGTGTCCGACGCTAGTCGTCAGCACCGGCCTCTGCTGCTTGCCACTGATCTAAACTGCAAATCGATATCTGCGTTGGATTACCACTGGTGGGGTCCAAACGCAAATCGAAGCTGCAGCAGCAGAACTTTCCAACTGCACGGGCAAACAGAAACTGAAACCGACTCGCAGGCGACCCCTTGTTTTTATACATTTCGTTGACAGGGAAAATCAAAACCCATCAAGGGGCGGGGCATCGGTGTTTTTTTTTTATTTCCGACCAGCCAATTCACGACGAGCAGAGATGATATGTCTTTTAAAAAGGATGTCTTTGAATTGGAACGTTTTCGTGACGCTAGATTCGTTTGGGAATTTCGATTTGTCCCCCTATAGTGTTGCCGTAAGACGTAATTCTACGTCAAAAAAAAAAAAAAAATAAAAAAAAATCGTTTTTTTAAAGTGTCAGACCCTACTCCTTAATAACTTCCATATTGAAAATGCTCACACGTTTAATCACACATATAATTGCACTGAGCAAAAACTTCAAAGCTTTAATCAAATGTTTTGTGGTAAAATATTAACGTGTTAAATTAATTAAGATGAATAATTTAGCAAAAATATCAATAATATTCCGAAGGATTTTGATCAGAAGCTGTAGCGCGAAATGGGGTTTTAAATGGGCGCCTAAAATTTTGAACCGATTTTTTCTATATAAATTGTATGTGCAACGTTGTAAATAATTTTTGTGAGATAGTTGGTTGTTTTTTCATTCGGACGCCTGTATAAGATTCGATTCTTGAAATTTTATGTTAGGAATCATCTTTGAATTACAATACGAAACTCCAGCTACAAATCTGTTTATGTTGAAATAGAAAAAATTACAAAATAAAAAAAATAACAAAAAATAACAAATCAGTCCTACAAATTTCATTAATTTTTGAAAGATGTAGCAAAACACACTACATTAAGGTGAGGGGGTGGCATCCAAAAAGGGGTCATGTTGAATTTCGAGAAGCCGACTATATACATTTTGTAGATTGGCCCAAAAAACTGACATGTACAAAATTTCAGATCAATTGGACTCGATCAGGGAGTGCCTCAAAACCCTCAAAGTTTCGATATTTTAACTTCCATAATAACCTGAAGTGGAACCAAAGGAAATCCGGAAAACCGAAACTTTAATGTTTGTGCCGAATGACTAAAAAATGTTTAAAACGTCGAGATCTGGTGTTATCTCGAAAAAAAAATTGACGAAAGATCGACTTCTGGGACTCACATATGAAACCTGTGTCTAATTTAATAGGCGCCAATTATGTCCCTACTTCCACAAAATCAAAAGCTTTAACTTCGGCATTCTACATTCAACTGTAACAATCTACGCAACACGCCAAATTCCGACTAATGCTTGAGCCGATGACCCTGAATACGACCAGTTTTTTTTCACTTTCAGCCCAGGGGTTGATTTTAGGTGTGAGTTTGTGAATGGTCTCCGATGCTGCAGGTGAGCAATACGTGGGTGGACGAACTTCCAACACCTGCATTGTATGCTGCAGTGAACGCCTCGATTGGCAGAAAATGTTCTCTGTTTAGCCGGATATTCGGAAATGTAAGGTTTTGTTTGTTCGATAAGCCATCGTGGAATTTCAGAGAACCATCAATTTGAAAAATAATTCGCAATAAAATTTTGTAAAAACTTTCTACAACTAAAAGAAAGTTTCGTTCGAAATTAAGTTGGAAACTGTTTCTGTCTTCTAGTTGATGTTGACCCAACAAGAATCCACCATAGACTGACCACACTCACTAAAGCACTCCGGTAACTCACAAAAATTCCGGAAGTGCGCATGTCAATCTCAAGTTCCTCGACGAAATCGTCGAAAGTAGACAAATCAGCTGGGTGAGTGCCGATAAAGCCGTTTGGGAACGATTCCGAATAGATGTTCCAGATGAGTTACTGGGGCCTCCAACATCTAGCTCATTGCGGCAGTTCCAAACAGAATCGGAAGATGAAAACAAAACACCGGAACCACCCACCCCCTCCCTTTTTATGCCCACCCACCACGCCAGTCTACACACTCTCTCTCTGGGGACGACCTACGACATCCGGGTAATTCGTTGGCGTCAAACATCTGATTGAAGCGCGTTCCTATCCAGTCAGAGTGTTTGTCTCTGTGTGAGAGGAAAAAAAAACGAATCTTTCCCCATCCCACCAAAGCGTTTTCGAACCACTGCACGGCAAGCGCTAAACTGGAAATCAGAGGAACGGTTCTGATTATAGTCAAGACAGGGTTTTTTGGCACCAAACCCGGCGAAAAGACACACAAAACAACTTCCGGAAGGTCCACTTTCTTCCAAGGTTGGGATGGAGGCGTCTCGATTTGGTAGAACTACCACGAGTCGATTTTTTTTCCTTCATCCGGGGATGGCCTTTTTTCCAGTGAACATCGGAAGGCCTGTTTAAGCTTTTGGCAAATGTACCTTGGTGTCTTGGTTTTGGTCCGTAGGCCAGCGCTGTGGAAACTTCTGAAAAGGTCGGTTTTTCGATCTGTTTGTTGTTTTCTTTTCTGTCTCTCTTTCCGTCCACAGCTTGTAGCCATTCGCCGAGATTATGTGCCGAGGACAAGATGGCACATGGAAAACTCTATTCGAAATAAGTGTAAGAAGCAGCAAATAATTGACATGTTAACCTCGGTCAAATAGAAAGGGATTTCGGGGACATATGGAAGACGTTCGTTGTCTCGTAGGGAGACAATTGACATGACAAGAACTGTGGGTTACATGACCACAATGTATCATCCGCTTTCATTGAATAAAACCTTGTTAACTGTAGTGTCTGTTTTCACTCCAGCCATATTCATCAATTTTGAAAATAATATAAATGCTTTCATGAAGTTTGAAAAACGATCCCAGAAAATTCATTGTAGCCACCACCGTGGCGTAGAGAACAGCCTTCAAATCTTCTAAGCCAATGGTCTTGAGGTCAAATCCCGGTCACGGCGAACATAGTACACTTTCTGTGGGTTTGGGAGGTTCGTATCCTCGAAAGATGTAGGGGAGAGTGGGAATACTTGATACTCTTTTCTTTTTTTCGCCATATGTTTTTGAAAAAAAACCACATTTTGCGACAGCGTGTAACTTCAAGATTCTATGCTCCAAAAATTAGAACGATACTTGAACCTGTAGATGAATTAGAAGCATTTTTGTGGGAGTAAAAAAATTGTGATATTTTTTAAGTTAAGGGAGACTTGATTCTCTATTGAAGGAGACTTGATTCTTTATTCAGGAAGCCCTAATCCTTGAAAAAAATCAAACAAAACCCCGAGATCGAATATCATTCGACTATTTTGATCATGTTTGTTCTCATTTCACAATTTATAACTGTCAGAAGAAGAAAATTCTATAACTTTGTCTTTGTCTCAATATTGCATACTTAAAGGCGCTTTTTTCTATAACTCAGAGAAAATGAATTATTTTAGTCTTTTTCTACAGACTATTGTTAAACAAATAAAAGTTATTAGATAAATATCAGAAATCAGAAGAAGAGTGTACTGTTTTGAACTCTAGGGATCAATTGTACCCATTATCAACATTTTAGAAAAACTTTTCTGAAAAAAGTTGAGAGTTTTCCATTGCTTTGAAAATATGGTATTATGAAGTTCATATTACACTCAAACGATTGATGTATTGGAATAAATATTTTGTTATAATTTTTCCATGTGAAGAACATTTTAAAGTGATGAAAAAAAAAAATATCTTCAAGCCACATTTTGTGAAATTTCTCAAACAAAGTATAATAACACAAAAAATTTAAAAAAATTTGAGTTTCAAGCATTGTTGGTTTGCTCTATTTGGCACATTTTTCTAGAACATTTGATCTTTGTAAGACATTCCAGTTTCGAGATAAGAAATCAAGTATCCCCAGGGATCAAATTTCCTCATTCTCCCCTACGCTTAGTACTCTTCGAGGAATCATAAAAAAATTTCAATATTGTTTTACATGTCGTGATTTTGCGATTCTTAAGTATCTCAGTGCAGAGATTCACCCAGAGAAGTCTGTCACTCACACACAAGAATAGAACAATAACTGACTTTGTTTCGTTTTTTTTCCGCCAAAATAACAAATGTTGCCGTTTATCTTCAGTTTTGCCGAACACAATTATTATTTTATTTAGTTTTTTTTATTTTATTTTTTTCTGCTATCTTTCATCTCCTTTCAACATTCTTTCTCAGCTCTATTCTCAATTTAAGCTTTTCACATTTTTGTTCTTCATTCTTCAATTTTAATTTAATTTTTTCCTATTCATCATCTCATCTTTACATTCCTTCTCAAGCTTTAATTATTTTGTCACTTTTGATTGAAATATTGGGTCCTTGAAAGAACAGAAGGTTGAAATTATGATTTTCTAATTAAAAATTTATATTTAAGGGCTTATGTGTCAAGTACACAAAAATTTAGAATTAAATCACAAAGACAAAATTGTTAAAATTATTTCTAAAATTTAAAAAGTTTTACTAAAAAATTCGGCAAGTCAATTGAAGATTGAATTTTGCTGAGCATGAGTTGATCAACCATCTCTCGCTCAACGCTTTACTCGGAAGCAAAGGTTGCTTTGAGGCAGCGAAAACGACAAAACCGATGATGTATACGCTCTCAACATGGCCGCCTTCATGAAGCAATATACATTCGAGGCAGCGAATCCAAAAAACCAAACGAATGGCTCTCACTCATCTCCTGTCACAACCTTGAGGGAACCGAATTCAAAAGGCAGAGCAAACCCGAGTCTCCTCGTTTGTGCCTGGATCGAATGCGTGAGGTTTTTCTGCTATTGCTATTATTGCACAGCAACCGCACGCAGGCAGCTAGTTTTCATTTCTTTTTCTTCCCCCCTCTTTCACCATACGTTGCGGGCCTATGCAACGCAATAAGTTCGGTTGTTTTTGTTGTTGCCTCAACCTTTGCGGTCGGCTCGAGTTATTCAAATTCAACAACGTAAATGAGTATGTGTGCCTCGTCTTCTTCATGCATCATGTAGCAACCGAACGTTGAGAGAGTTCGTTCGGGGCAGCAAACGGATAGTGTCTCTCAGAGCAGATCCTCCTCATGGGGGGAGGTTTGAATGAATGTATATGTATCGTCTCCTGTATAGCTATGCGAGGCCTCAAAGTGTGTATTTTGAATGCCTCTGATGAGAAAATTGGTGAGGATTTCAATCACTGATTGAAAGTCAAATGAAAGAAAAACTGTACTTTAAAATTTGATTATTATTTTTTTGAAAACTTAAACAAAATATGAAAATGAAAAAAATAAGAGTTTCTAAATGTTTAAGAAGGTTTTTTTTAATAAACACGTTTCACCATAAGCTTTTTCATAATTTAATTATTCATTCGGTAGATTTTAGCGTACTAAACACGATTTTTTTTTTATCAAATTTGTTCCAACACTTTTAGTTTTGGTGATAAAGAGATTTAAAACTTATCAGTTTTATGTAAAATCAAACATTGATAACTGTTTAACCAATAACCCTACATATACGAAAAAAAATTAGAATGTCTCAAGCCAAAAGTGATTTAAGGGGATTTTTTTTTATTATCTGACGGGTTTGCGCCGGGGGTCTTCAGATTTTCCCCAAAATTGAAAATTTGATTCATTTTTGCGACTTAAAAACACATGTATTTTTTCAGATTTCTAACATTTTTATTTTTTGAGTTAGCTTCGGTTAGATTTTTTTGTAAATAAAAAATAACCATTTTTCAAAGCTACATAACTCTGTTGTTTCTCAACGGAAATTATAAAATAGCACATCAAAATGCATTGAAATTTTATCAGCTTTCCAAATAGAATAGTTGAAAAAAATTTAATAATGACCTTCAACATGAAAAGTTGTAAATAAACTTTAAATGGCGTCTAAAAGTACCGTCTGCACCACCGAATATTTTGCAAAATATACCATTGTATAGCTCGATTTATGATGCAACTTTCATCTGAAGACACCAAAGTGGGCCATTAACACCTTGAAGAGTTATAAAAGAAATAATGACAATAAATCTCTTTTTTTGCATCGAAAACAAACAATGGTCGAACAACTGCACTCACATATGGAGATAGCAAGCACTTCTAACAACATGGAAACAAAAGAACTTATCAAAGCTGGTAAAAAACACTATTTTTTCGTCCTTTTCAGACTGCCCCTACTCGCATAACAGTCCCATATGAATTTTCGTCATTTTAGGTCAACATAAGGCTTCAACAAAAAAGACTAAAAAAAGAGGTTTTGTTCTAGAAATTTCGAAAAAAAATATCAATTCGTTGCTGTCCTATATGAAATATACCTGAATAACAGTCCCATATGTGAAAAACCACGGGTTAGGTTACTTTTCAATGTTTCTTTCGGCGAAATAGTCTTTGGTTTATTGCTTTGAATCATTTAAACATTTTTTTAACTCACTTGATGTCGAATGATGCACACTAGTTTTCGAAGGCAGGTCTGACTTTCTTAGGAATGACTTCCTGAGCGAAAAACTATCGGATGCAATCAAAAATCGTAAAAAGATTCAACTTACAATGTGGAATTCATGATATTTTTTTGCAAAAGTATGTTTCTTTTTCTGAAAATTGCATTTAGAAGTTAAAAAATGATCAAATTTAAGTCTTAGAAAGTAGCTTGGTGAGAAAAATATATTTTGTATGGGACTGTTATGCTAGTAAATTCGAAAAAGGTTTCAAATATGGTCGATTAACAGTCCCATAATGAATAAAAATGGTGCTCTTGACCTTACCAGTAACCCAATTTCGAAAATTTCAGGTCTAACGATTTATTATGACAACCTAGAAACGATTTTCGTTTACGCTGAAAGTGATGGTCACAATTTAAAAATATATTCCAAAACAGAAAAAGCTGATTGTCTCGCTTACTTATTTTTGTATATGGGACTGTTATGAAAGAAGGGGCGGTAGATTGTTGCAGCTTAACTGACTTCTTGTTATATCCAGAAATCTAATAACGTATTCGTTTATACCCAGTTTTGCACCAGGTCACAACGAGTTATGCACATTTTACTGTCATTTTTAGAAGTTTATGCGCTAAGTTTTGCATCCGTAATTCCCCAGATTTGATTTAATATGGACGGTGGAACACTGAAGATTCGTTTGTGAGCGATCGAGGTAGCAAAACACTGACGACGAATTATGTTCGTTCTAGTACGGTAAACCTCAAAACTGGGCGAATTTAGAAAACGAATACGGTAAAAGTATCATATTTTCATGATTTTACAGCCTGGGCTGGCCATACTGAGCTCTTTGATTATTTCTACAACATTTGCGCCACTTTCTCATACTTTTTTGATCAATGGGAAAGGATTTTGGTGTCCAGTGCTTTTTTTAATCACATTTTTGTGATCCCAAACACAAGAACTGAACCTTCTACTATTGGCATTGATTATGCTTCACAATGATCTTTGATCGAAAAATTAATAAGTTATATAGTATATGACCAGGTTGTGAAAGCAACATTCCCAATATTAGTTATATCACATAAACAATACGATACTCAGAATTTTGGTTAAAATTTAAAGCCAGTTTTGCTGCAAACACTCTACAAAGCACGAAAAAGTAGTGTTTTTACCTGCTTTGGTAAGTTCTTTTGTTTCCATGTTGTTAGAAGTGCTTGCTATCTCCATATGTGAGTGCAGTTGTTCGACCATTGTTTGTTTTCGATGCAAAAAAAGAGATTTATTGTCATTATTTCTTTCATAACTCTTCAAGGTGTTAATGGCCCACTTTGGTGTCTTCAGATGAAAGTTGCATCATGAATCGAGCTATACAATGGTATATTTTGCAAAATATTCGGTGGTGCAGACGGTACTTTTAGACGCCATTTAAAGTTTATTTACAACTTTTCATGTTGAAGGTCATTATTAAATTTTTTTCAACTATTCTATTTGGAAAGCTGATAAAATTTCAATGCATTTTGATGTGCTATTTTATAATTTCCGTTGAGAAACAACAGAGTTATGTAGCTTTGAAAAATGGTTATTTTTTATTTACAAAAAAATCTAACCGAAGCTAACTCAAAAAATAAAAATGTTAGAAATCTGAAAAAATACATGTGTTTTTAAGTCGCAAAAATGAACCAAATTTTCAATTTTGGGGAAAATCTGAAGACCCCCGGCGCAAATTGTCAGATAATAAAAAAAAATCCCCTTAAGACAAAATTCCGCCGGAGACGAGAAAAATTTCTGACTTGCTTGTTAATACTTACTTTCAAATACTTTTGAGATCATGTAATTTTCATGTAATTTTTTCTAGGAAAAAATCTTCATGGGGGGGGGGGGGGGAGGTTACACCCCTAAACCTCCCCCCCCCCCCTCCCCCCCGTTCGCACGGCCTGGATCGCAACAACCTTCCCAATCTGTGCATTTCCTGTCGCTCTGTCTTTGTTTACCAGAGCCAGAACATTCCGAAAACATTCTCAGTAACGCTTTCCCAAATACTGCTCTCTCTCTCTCTCTCTGACGTTCACAATCTAACTAACTTGTCATTTAAAATCGTTGGTTTCTTCATTGCTCATACATTCGATTCTGAGACAAGGGGCGAGGCTATTTATTTATAATAGCGTGTATCCTACACCAATCTGTGCATTTCTTGTCACTCTGTCGCTGAAAACGAATGCCGGATTAATTCGAGAGTGCACCTAGAAACAGCCTGCCGAACCAGAAAGCCAAATTTATCAAACAGCAGCATCCCTCAAAATCTGCGCTATCTAAGCCAATCCGTCTTTTCCATTGGAAGGCCAAAACAAAATAAACAGTCAGCCGCAGCAGCCTCAAGATCTGCCCTTCATAAGCCAATTCCGTTTGTTTTTTTCACCGCAAACCAAAACAAACAATCAGCAGCAGCCTTAAAAATCTGAGCTTCCAAAGCATTTCTGAATTTTCACCGGAAGGCCAAACAAATACAAACAATCAGCAGCAGCAGCCTTTAAAATCGGCTCTTCCTAAGACAATTCCGTCTTTTTCCATCCGAAGGCCAAATCGAAACAAACAGTCATCTGTAGCGTCAACATTTTTTCGTAGTTGCTGACTTTAAAATCTGTGCTCTCTGCCATTGTCGTGATTTAACGATTCTTACGAATCTCAATTCAGAGATTCCCTCTTAAGGATAGATCGATGACTGGCTTTGTTTTGTTTGTTTTGCTTAGTGTTGCAAAAATAACAAACGTTGCCATAGAAATTTATTTTATTTTATTTATCTTCAGTGTTGCCGAATACAACTTTCATTTTATTTCATTTTATTTTATTTTATTTTTATTAATTTTTTTTTTCCTTAATATCATCTCTACAGTTTATTTCTTATTGATTCATTCATATAATACATTTATTCTATGATAGTTGCACAAAAATGTAACAATGGTATTTTTCGTAGAAAATTCGGTGATGAAGACGAGTTCAGATTATTTTTTTACAAAATCTGTTTTTAAAGCATAGGCTCCAAAAATGGGTCTAAAGTCTGTTTCTCATAGAATCTGGCCGCATTTTTTCATCTGCTGCAGCGCCCCTAGTTGTCACATCGCGAATCTATTGGCAGTGTTTTGATCTGGATGGTTTGTTTACTTAGTGATGAAAATTTCATCAAGATTGAAGTAGTCAGTCAAAAGTTATCGACGATGGAACGCGAAAGGTGAGAGAAAATTCTGCACACTCACGTAGAAAAACCGACGTGGTCAGGGGTAAAGATCGCGAAATTCCTGAAATATCCTGAATCGACTGTAAATTCGATGCTACAACGTTACCGGGAGACCCTTACGGTGGATCGAGCAAAACAAACCAGGCGTAAAAGTGGAAAATATGACCGGACGCTGCGAGCAAAGGTAATTCGATCAGTTCACAATAATCCTGGAATCTCCTTGCGTGATTTAGCGAAAAAGTTTAAGACGATCCACAGTGCAGCTCGACGAATTTGTTTGAGAGAAGGCTTGCGGTCCTATCATGCAAGCAAACACCCCAACAGGACGCTGAAAAAAAACCTGGTTGCCAAAACCAGGGCAAGGAAGTTGTACGAGAAAGTGTTGCCCAAGTACAACGGATGCATTTTGATGGACGACGAAACTTACGTCAAAATGGATTTTGGACAAATACCCGGTAACAAATTTTACCTTGCGAAGCGTAAAGGGAATGTAGCGGGTAGATTCAAGTTTGTTTTCGCAGATAAATTTGCTCGTAAGTTGATGATTTGGAAAGGGATCTGCAGTTGTGGGAAGAAGACTAAGATTTTCATCACTGGAGACACAATGAATGGAAATGTTTACAAAGAAGAATGTCTCCAGAAGAGGGTTTTGCCATTCATTCGGTCCCACAAAGGTCCGGTGAAATTCTGGCCGGACCTGGCAAGCTGCCACTACAGCCGGGATGTCGTTAAGTGGTATAAGGAGAACAAGATCGATTTTGTTGAAAAAAGTATCAATCCACCAAACTGTCCGGATTTTCGTCCAATCGAGAAAAATTGTGCAATAGTTAAGGGCAAACTGAAGAAATGTGACAGAATTATGAAAAAATCCGCTCAAATGGAAAAGCAAGATGGCGAATGAGGTTACCAGCAGTACTGTGTCTGATGGTTGGTATCACAAAAAAAGTTCGAAAATTCATCCGAAAAGCTGACGAATGATTTTTATTTATTTTTTCCTTAAAGTGCAATAAATGATAAAAATAATAATATGACATTTTTAACTTTTGTTGTACGTTATTTATTTGCGGAGAAATGATCTATTTTATCCGATCAGATTCTATGTGAAACAGACTTAATGTTTTAATTTTTCCCAGGTGAGATAAAACTATTCCATCATCACTCGACTATTGAGCATTCGGAAGATATTTTTCTAATTTTTTACCAACACGGCTGGATTTTAAAATTCACACCAATACTGTTTGAAGCTTATCTTTACCATAAAATTTAAAATTTTGAGTAGAAATCCAGCGTAATAATTAGTGCCAAAAATCCAATCTGATTCTAAAAGTTAAGTTATTTAAATTGCAGTTGATTCAAACTTCTCTTTATTCAAATATTGAGTGCATGAAGAACTACGATTTTTTATTTTTTACATAAATCATCCTTTACAAATTTGTTACTTTTTCTTTTGATTTAGTTCAAATATAAGTTAAAATTAAGAATGAGAGCTTTAAATTCAAGAAAAAAAAACAAATTAAAATGAAGTACCAAAAGCTTCATAGAATATGATTTTGATATTCTTGTTTTAGAATTAAATTCATTTTGAGAGATTGAAGAACCTAAATAAGAACTAATGATAGCTCGATATTTTCGAATCAAGATTCAGAAAAATACTTCTCAAAAATAATTAAATATTGAATTCTAAATTCATTGCAATTAATAACAAACACTTTTGTTAATAATTTGATATTTTTTTTCTACGAAAATGTGTGATTTATTTCCATTAGTGGAATGACATTTGTATCGGAAGATTCTTTAAAGAGTTCTTAAAGTGATAATTTTCAAACTACAAAATATACAAATACCGAAAATTATCTTTCTGTCAATATTTTTTCGCAGTTAGTATTGGGACTTATTCTGTGACTTGAGCGACTTGACTTATGAAATTTCACATCTTCATCCTGACTCCAGAAAATATTTCAGGAAAGAAATTTGTGTATCGATGAGCTCTGAAGACCAATAACAGCTCACCCGAACGAAAATTTCGAGGCTAGAGAAGCTAATTCATTCAGCAAAACGATATGAAATTTTGTATGTCACGTCACTCGAGTAGCAGAATAAGCCCCATTCATGAATTGCAGGTTGTTTTATAAAAGGCTATCGTAATAAGTATATTGAAAAAAAAAAAAAATGTTAAAAAATTTCACTATTCTTCTTTATTTTAATATTTTTTTATAAATGTAGATCTACAAGATATAAGTCACCCTCCCAGTGAATATTGATGAATCGCAGATTGTTTTATAAAAGGCTATCGTAAAAAGTATAATGAAAAAAAATCGTTAAAAGTTTTCACTATTCTTCTTCATTTTAATTTTTTCCAACATGCAGATCTACAAGATACAAGTGTAATTTGCAACTTCAAACTCCCACCCCTCTACTCGGTGTCTCGAAATGAACAGTTTTTCGTCAAATATTTACGTTCCTTTTGATTGACTGATTTTTGAAAATTTGGAAAATCATCCTCCCCACGCTCCCAAGCGCCAGCTCTAGGACCGCGCCTGATCGTGACGAAATTTATTACGAAGGTACTTTACGAGATAGACAAATGATGTCTTCAGCAAAAATGCCAATCAAATATAAGGACGTGCCATTTTTGCGTTATTTACATGTAAAAACTTATTTCAGTGAACAGATGGAGCCAAAATGTCCTGTATAATATTGAAGCAAACGATTTTTTAAGGCAACTTTACCGAAGACACCACATAGATATGACGTTTCGTAAGCCAGTTATGATTTTTTTTAATTAAAATGTTAAAGAGTGATACGGTCAAAATTTGGTCAATATCAACGTGACGTATTTCTTTCAATTTTGCATTTAAAAAACCTGAACACCCCTCATTTTGAAGGTATGTGTGTGTAGAATGTTGCACCTATTTTGATTTTGGAATTCACTCTTCAGTTGTCAAAATGCCGTCCAAGGAAGAAGAGCAGCGTATCAAAATTTTGCTCGCGCATCGCGAAAATCCGAGCTACTCACACGCAAACCTGGCAAAATCGCTAAAAGTTGCCAAATCAACCGTTACAAATGTAATTTAAGTGTTTGGGGAACGTTTGTCGACAGCCTGGAAGTCTAGATCGGGGGGAAATGGAAAACCGGAAGCTACTGAGACGACATAGAGAGTTGCCGGTAGTTTCAAGCGAAACCCTAACCTCTCTCTCCGAGATACAGCAAATAAGCTGGGTGTATCGTCTACAACCGTGCATCGAGCCAAAAAACGAGCCGGACTTTCGACTTACAAGAAGGTAGAGACTCCAAATCGCGATGATAAACAAAAAACGACGGCCAAAGCGCGATCTCGGAGGCTGTACACGACGATGCTGACGAAGTTTGACTGCGTGGTAATGGACGACGAAACCTACGTCAAAGCCGACTTCAAGCAGCTTCCGGGACAGGAGTTTTATACGGCAAAAGGAAGGGGAGAGGTAGGTGGCAGATATTTTCAAGCACATGAAACATGCAATGTGGCTTGAAAAGCAGCATTTTCATAGCTTCCGGGACTGTTAACCAAGAAATTTACGTGAAAGAGTGTTTGAATAAACGTCTGCTGCCTTTCCTTAAGAAACACGGTTGTTCCGTACTGTTTTGGCTGGATTTGGCATCTTATCATTACAGTCCATGGAGTGGTAAGCCGCCAACAACGTGCAGGTGGTTCCCAAGGACAAGAACCCTCCCAACACGCCAGAGCTCCGCCCAATTGAGAAATACTGGGCTATTGTCAAGCGGAACCTAAAGATGACCAAAAAGACTGCTAAGGACGAGCAGCAGTTCAAGGCAAAACTGGCTTTCTGCGGCGAAGAAGGTGGCTGTACAAAATCTGATGGCAGGGGTTAAGCGTAAGGCCCGGCAATTCGGATTTGGAAGAGCGGAAGCCTAACTGAATATTTTTCCTGAATTGTATACTAATTAAACTTGAAAAAGAAATTTAATTCGATTTTTCAATGAACGATTTCACCGATTTACACGCGTTCTCCCTTGACCAAATTTTGACCGTATCACCCTTTTATCATGCAACTCTACAAAATTGAACACATTACTTTCGGTGGGTTAAAAAATTCAAAATTTGTTACTTTTGGTCCAGTATATTCTGTGATGTACAATACTGAATTTCGGTGTTTCTTGGTTTAGATTTCTTCGCGGTCCAAAAAATCGCGGCTCTTAATGTGTTAAGGCCAAACATTACTTAGACAATTTTAACTACAAAAAAATATGAAATTTTGCCTTCATCAAATTCCCTTTACCATTTGATAAGGTTTCTAGCTTTTTGTCCTAAACTGACATACTCTTGGAAAATGTCCCTATTTTTTTAAATATCAAAAATTTACCTCAAACTACAACAAAAACTATACATTTACAATGGAAAAAGTTGAACTCTCACATTAATCATCCTGCTGCTTCTCAACGCTTTGATTTCATCAGAAAGGGTGTTTCAATTTGAGAATAGCTTCGCGGGCCGCACAAACATGTCTCGATGGCCGCGGGTTGCTCATCCCTGTCGGAAAATGATGAAGTTCATTCAAAGCTGAACATTTTCGTTAAACAGTCTTCAAACTCACCTCCAGGACGTATAATTGATCGAATTCAATTTCTTTAAATGCAGTTTTATAGTTTACTGGATGACTGGATGTACTAGGTAATAGTGTTTATCAAAATTTTTTAACACGGCGAGTTGCTGTAGGGGTGCTGGTACACGTACTAGAGTGCCCCAAATGACCCGACTGTTGAAATAGTTATGTGCTGCAGGCTAAAATTGATCCTAGGCCTAGTGCAAGATCGCATGCCAAATTTGGGCCAAATCGGATCACGGGAAGGGGTCGCTCAACGAGCCTAAAGTTTGTATGGGATTTTGAAACATTTTGTTCGGGAGAAACATGAAAAACCAGTATTTCATAAATAACTTTGGTTTCCTTCGGCCGATTTCTTTTGAAAATGGGTTTTCTTAAAGCCCAAATTATGAAAAATATTTCATCCGAAGACTGCAAATCGATTCGAGTTAAAATAAAAAAGTTATTAGACTTCAAAAATGGGCTAACTTTTTTAAGGGTGGTGTTCATCACGGTTAATGCTGCGTCGAAATGTTTGAACGTCCCGACTGATTAACAGTGATGAATACCACCCTTAAAAAAGTTAGCCCATTTTTGAAGCCTAATAACTTTTTTATATTAACTCGAATCGATTTGCAGTCTTCGGATGAAATATTTGTCATAATTTGGGCTTTAAGAAAACCCGTTTTCAAAAGAAATCGGCCGAAGGAAACCAAAGTTATTCATGAAATATTGGTTTTTCATGTTTCTCCCGAACAATGTCTCAAAATCCCATACAAACTTCAGGCTCGTTGAGCGACCCCTTCCCGTGATCCGATCTGGCCCAAATTTGGCATAGGATCTTGCACTAGGCCTATGATCAATTTTAGCCTGCAGCGCATAACATTTTACAGGTTTTGAATTTCCCATACAAATTTGGGGCAGTCTAACGTACATTCAATAAAATTTTTCTTAATTTACAATTTGAAAAACTACCAAACTTTACGATCATCAAGATCTTGCCAAGAAGTGTCACTTTTTAGAAATCGGTCAAGCCGTTCCCGAGATGTACCAGCGCAAAGTTTAATGTCACGTTAAGCTTTAAAAAACAAGCGTACAACGCACAGAAGCAGAACTAAATTAAATTCTTCATAATTGTTAGCAAAATTTTAATCTTTATTTTGTCATTCACTGTTTCTAACAAATTGTTTTTTCTTCAAACAGAAAAAAATCGCATCTCTGTTAACAATTCCAACGTGACCTGAACCTATTTGAAGTCGTACGAACAAGGCAAAAATGCTTAATTAATCTTCGCTTTATTTGAACATCCTGGAAATGTAATGATCCCTTTCCCGGGAATTTTCGGACTTTTGGGAAAAAATTATTAAATTATTAATAATTATTCAAACACTCTAATTCATACGAAACTAATTGGACTTTTTAAATTTTTACGTAGTAGTATTGCAAAACATTTCAAACTTTTTGAATGTCTCAAAAACTACATTAGCAATTCTAAAACCCAAGACCAAGTTTTTAGCCGACAAACTTTATAACTTTTTTATGCAAAAATTTGAAATAATGTAGAAACATTTTTCACTATTGATAGAAGTAGGTTAGCAACTTTTCAGGTTTTTCGTCAAATTTCGTGAATTTTTATCCTTTTGTTTCAAAATATGTCCGATGGTTTTGCAACTGTCAACAAATTGCGAATCGAAAGCTCTAAATGAAAAGTTTTGCAAAATAGAAAAATCAGATTCTTTTCGTAGCGTTTCTTTATTGGAATTGTTCAGTTTTATAGCTTCTTTGTCGTTTTCACTTCAACACTAAGTTTTCAAATGATAAAAACATTTTCTATCAAATTCAATGTATTTATCTGTTTAAAAAAATGTTCAAGTCTGAGCCATATATCAAGGAATATGATCCATTTCTGAAATTAAAGTAATTTAGCACTTTTTTATTGGCTTCGGAAATTCCCGGGATTTTTTAGCGTTCCTCGGGATTTTTTTTTATTCCCAGAAACTCTCGGTCGGGAAATACCGGGTAGGACATTCTAATCCTGCTATAGACTATCATTGATTAACTGAATATCCCAGTACAGTTTATTCCTAAAGAAAACTTTTAGAACACTCTAGAATTGGTTTTTTAAATCCAATCCACTAGGAATATCCGCAGCATGCGCAAATATAGTGAAAATGCTCACGCGTTTAATCACACGGATAATAGCACTGAGCAAAAACTTCAAAGTTTGAATCAAATTTTTTGCGGCAAAATATTTAAGTGTTTAAATAATCAAAATAAACTGATAATAAAAAAAAAATCATTATTCCGGAGGATTTTAATCAGAGGCTTGACGCGAAATAAGGTGTTCAATGGGTGCCTGGAATTTTCAATCGTTTTTTTTTTTAAATTATTGTATGTTCAAGGTTGTAAGTAGTCTTTGTGAAATAGTTGGTTGTTTTTTAGTCGGACGTTTGTATAAAATTCGATTCTTTAAATTTTATGACTGAAATCATATTTGTATCTACTTCATTTATAAATTTGATTTTAAAAAAGGTCGCTTCTGATTTATGTTGAAATAGATTCAAAATTATGAATACAAAAACATAATTTAAATCAATTTTAAAAATTTAATTGATTTTCGAGAGGTGTAGAAAATCACACAGGGTTAGCTAGTTAATATTTACATTAAGGTGACAGGGTGGTAACGAAATAGGTCATGTCAATTTTCGGAAACCGACCATATACATTTTGTAGATTTGCCCAAAAATCTAACATGTACAAAATTTCATCTCAATCGGACTTGCTCAAAGCTTTCGTTTTTTTTTGTCTTACAAAAATCACCTGAAGGGGAACCAAAGGGAATCCGGGAAATCGATACTTTAATATTGATGCCAAATGACTTAAAAATGCATAACACGTCGAGATCTGGTGTTATCTCGAAAAAAAATTGACGAAAGATCAACTTCTGGGACTCACACATGAATCCTGTGTCTAAATTAAGGCGCCAATTATGTCCCTACTTCCACAAAATCAAAAGCTCCAACTTCGGCATTCTACATTCTACTGTAACAATCTACACAACACGCCAAATTCCGACTAATGCTTGAGCCGATGACCCTGAATACGACCAGTTTTTTTTTTACTTTCAGTTCAGGGGTTGAATGTAGGTGTGAGTTTGTGAATGGTCTCCGATGCTGCAGGTGAGCAATTCGTGGGTGGACGAACTTCCAACACCTGCATTGTATGCTGCAGTGAACACCTCGATTGGCAGAAAATGTGCTCTGTTTAGCCGGATATTCGGAAATGTAAGGTTTTGTTTGTCCGATGAGCCATCGTGGAATTCCAGAGAACCATCATTTTGGAAAATAATTCGCAATAAAATTTTGTAAAAGCTTTCTACAACTAAAAGAAAGTTTCATTCGAAATTAAGTTGGAAACTGTTTCTGTCTTCTAGTTGATGTTGACCCAACAAGAATCAACCATAGACTGACCACACTCACTAAAGCACTCCGGTAACTCACAAAAATTCCGGAAGCGCGCATGTCAATCTCAAGTTCTTCGACGAAATCGTCGAAAGTAGACAAATCAGCTGGGTGAGTGCCGATAAAGCCATTTCGGAACGATTCCGAATAGATGTTCCAGATGAGTTACCGGGGCCTCCAACATCTAGCTCATTGCGGCAGTTCCGAACAGAATCGGAAGATGAAAACAAGACACCGGAACCACCCACCCCCTCCCTTTTTATGCCCACCCACCCACGCCAGTCTACACTCTCTCTCTGGGGACGATCTACGACATCCGGGTAATTCGTTGGCGTCAAACATCTGATTGAAGCGCGTTCCTATCCAGTCAGAGTGTTTGTCTCTGTGTGAGAGGAAAAAAAAAACGAATCTTTCCCCATCCCACCAAAGCGTTTTCGAGCCACTGCACGGCAAGCGCTAAACTGGAAATCAGCGGAACGGTTCTGATTCTAGTCAGGACAGGGTTTTTTGGCACCAAACCCGGCGAAAAGACACACACAAAACAACTTCCGGAAGGTCCACTTTCTTCCAAGGTTGGGATGGAGGCGTCTCGATTTGGTAGAACTACCCCGAGTCGATTTTTTTCCTTCATCCGGGGATGGCCTTTTTTCCAGTGAACTTCGGAAGGCCTGTTTAAGCTTTTGGCAAATGTACCTTGGTGTCTTGGTTTTGGTCCGTAGGCCAGCGCTGTGGAAACTTCTGAAAAGGTCGGTTGTTCGATCTGTTTGTTGTTTTCTTTTCTATCTCTCTTTCCTTCCACAGCTTGTAGCCATTCGCCGAGATTATGTGCCGAGGACAAGATGGCACATGGAAAACTCTATTCGAAATAAATGTAAGAAGCAGCAAATAGTTGACATGTTAACCTCGGTCAAATAGAAAGGGATTTCAGGGACATATGGAAGACGTTCGTTGTCGCGTAGAGAGACAATTGACATGACAAGAACTGTGGGTTACATGACCACAATGTATCATCCGCTTTCATTGAATAAAACCTTGTTAACTGTAGTGTTTGTTTTCACTCCAGCCATATTCATCAATTTTGAAAATAATATAAATGCTTTCATGAAGTTTGAAAAACGATGGCCAATCTTCATCAGTACATTTACTAATACCACTTTAAATTGTGGCTTTAGCCCAGCCGAAAACCTAGTACGCTTACAACGTAGTCTAAAGGGCCCCGCTTTAGAAGCTGTTCGAAGCGATCTGCTTCAGCCGGACTATGTTCCACAAATTATGGAAACACTTTTGGATTCGTTTGCGGACGACCAGAATTGCTATTGAAAGAACTTCTGGAAAAAAATCGAGGAATTCCAGCTCCAAAACCTGATCGCCATGAGACCCTTATCGATTATGGGGTGGCCGTAAAAAGTTTGTGTGGTCATCTGGAAGCCACGAATCTACATGCTCATCTGTCAAATCCCGATTTGTTATTTAAGCTCGTTGACCCGTTACCCGTGCGCACAAAATATGAGTGGGCAAAACATAGTGAAAGTTTGAACGAAGTGAATTTGAAAACGTTTGGTCTTTTTATGACAAACGTCGCGCGAACGGTTAGTCGAGTGTGCCCGTACAGTGGAACTACAGTGAAGCCAAAACAAAGAGGGGTGCAGTACAGTACTTGGAACTGCCGAAGGAACGTGATGGTTGTAGCATTTGAGTTAGTTTTACGTATTTGTTGCTTATAAATTCTTTGCGTGTACCTGTCGTGATCGTCCAGCTCTGTTTACAGCTGAAAAGGTAAACAACCTGGGAAGAAAAACAACACAAAGTTTCACCGCTCGACTCGCAATCACTCTGCTAGTGAAGAAAAGGTGATAAAAGTTCACTCTTCTGGTCGCCATTGCGCTCAACAGTTTTTCCGCGTGTTGTTCCGGCTCGTTCTGGCTGAGGATTTCGTCGCGGATTTACAAGCTGCTGCCGGATACTTCAATCTCCAGACATCAGGTAATTCGGACGAGTAATTTGCAAGCAATCAGCACCGCAGAATACTTACCAGTAATTTTCCCTAGACATCCGCAAGATTCCACGAGAACAACCCAGGAACAGCTGACGGAAGTTTCGCGCAGGATTCTGGAAGGCGATAAGCAACCAATTCATCCGTCGGAGCATACACAAGAGGTAATCAATTTGAAAGTGATCTATGTAAACACCACTAATCAGGGACCCTTTCATAGGATACTGGGTCATTCGGCCGAAAGTTATGAGGCCGAAAGCCATTCGGCCGAAGGTCATTCAGCCGATGGACATTAAGCCGAATGGGCTATCTGGCCGAACAGGCCACTAGGCCGAATGGGTTATTCGGCCGACGGTTATCCAGCCGAATGCTGTTAGGCCGAAAGGACGCAAGGCCGAAAGGATGTTCGGCCGAATAGTCACTAGGCTGAAAGGTCATTTGGCCGAATGGTCACTAGGCCGAATGAACGATAGGCCGAATGATCATTAGGCCGAAAGGTCGTTAGGCCGAATGGTCACTAGGTCGAATGGTCATTAGGCCGAATGGTCACTAGGCCGAATGGTCACTAGGCCGAATGGTCATTTGGCCGAATGGTCATTTGGCCGAATGGTCATTTGGCCGAATGGTCATTTGGCCGAATGGTCATTTGGCCGAATGGTCATTTGGCCGAATGGTCATTCGACCGAATGGCCATTAGGCCGAATGGTCATTAGGCCGAATGGTCGTAAGGCCGAATGGATGCTGGGCCGAAAGATCGTCAGGCCGAATAGTCACAAGGCCGATTGGATGCTAGGCCGAATTTTACACTTGTCTGCATGCTAGGCCGAATGGTCATGAGGCCGAATGGAGGCCGAATGGTCGTTAGGCCGAATGGCTGTTAGGTCGAATGGACGATAGACCGAATGTTCACCAGGCCTCATCACCATTCGGCCTCATGACCATTCGGCCTAGCATGCAGACAAGTGTAAAATTCGGCCTAGCATCCAATCGGCCTTGTGACCATTCGGCCTCATGACCATTCGGCCTAGTGACCAATCGGCCTTGTGACCATTCGGCCTCATGACCATTCGGCCTAGTGACCATTCGGCCAAATGACTATTCGACCTTACGACCATTCGGCCTCATGACCATTCGGCCTAATGACCATTCGGCCAAATAACCATTCGGCCGAATGACCATTCGGCCTAACGACCTTCGGCCTAATGACCATTCGGCCAAATGACCATTCGGCCAAATAATATTCGGCCAAATAACCTTCGGCCTAATGTCCCATTCGGCCTCTTGTCCTATTCGGCCGCACATCCGAAGCCCACCCGAGATCTGCGTGATGAACGTAGCCACCTTTGGAGCGACGTGCTCACCGGCCGCGGCTCAGTTCGTCAAGAACAAGAACGCAAGAGATTTTCAAGACAGATATCCGAGAGCGGTTGAAGGTATCACACAAGGACACTATGTCGACGACTACGCCGACAGTTTTGAGACACCCGAAGAAGCAGCTAGAGTGTTCTCGAAAGTTCGGATGATCCACGCAGCAGGCGATCTCAATATACGAGGTTGGCGTTCAAATGATACGAAGGTTCTTGCGAGTAGTAGAACCACAGGCTGCTGTTAAAGGGACGAGGTTGAAGAAGTTTATAACCGATGGACATTCAATTGTCGCAAAACGAGTTGTCTTGTGGTCGGATTCTAGCACGGTTCTGGCGTGGATTCGATCAGACCATCGTAGATTCTCGCAATTCGTGGCCTGCCGTGTTGGAGAAATCTTATCGTCGATCAATGTTTCTGAATGGCGTTGGGTACCGTCCAGATTTAATGCTGCTGATCTCGCCACCAAGTGGGGACATGGACCGTCACTCCAGTCGGATGATAGTTGGTTTAAAGGACCGGCATTTCTGTGGGAACCAGAAGAAGCGTGACCACAACCGAAGACGCTGAAAACTACAACTGAAGAACTTAGAGCTTCGTGTGTGCATTTTGGTGTTGTTGTTAAGGATACCATAGTCACCTTCATCAACTTTTCGAAATGAGAACGTCTCGTACGAACGATGGCATACGTCTACCGGTACATTAACATTCAACTATTTCAAAAAAAGTGTAGTGAATTCCTAAGTCAAGAAGAGCTCATCCCAGCAGAGAATGCTGTTTTCCGACTATGCCAACAGCAATCGTTTCCAGAAGAACTGAAAATTTTGAAGCTCAACCACAAACAACAGTCGAATAATAAAATCTGTATTCCTAAAAACAGTGTGCTCTATTCGCACTCCCCGTACTTGGATGAGAACGAAGTAATACGAGCAGATAGTAGAGTTAGAACAGCGAAAAACCTGGCAACAAATTTTAAGTTTCCTGTTATTTTACCAAAAAATCACTACATAACCGATCTAATTGTGGATTACTATCATCGGAAGTATCAACATTGCAACTCTGAAACAGTTGTCCGGGCCCATTTTGATGAGTTCAGCTGCGATACCATCCTTCCCAGCCGACTTGTTTCTATTCAGCTGGCGTATGGCTTCCTTAACTTCACTCATCGTTGGGAGTGGCTCCTCTACGTCGTTGGCTTCGCCGGCGATGTACCTTCCTCCACCGTCTTGATGTCCTGCATGTGCGCCGTTCAGGTGTTCATCGAAGTGCTGCTTCCACCTTTTGATCACCTCACGATTGTCCGTCAGGATGCCTCCGTCCTTATCCCGGCACATTTCGGCTTGCGGCACGAAGCCTTTGCGGGATGCGTTGAGTTTCTGATAGAACTTTCGTGTTTCTTGGGAACGATGCAGCTGCTCCAGCTCCTCGAGCTCCTCCTCCTCCAGGCGGTGCTTTTTCTCCTGGAAAATTCGGACTCGCTGCCTCTTCCGCTGTCGGTGATTTTCCACATTTCGACGGGTGCCTCTTTGCACTACTGCCACCCGCGCGGCATTCTCTTCGTCCATCACCCTCCTACACTCATCGTCGAACCAGTCGTTCTGTCGAATTCGCTCTACATAACCGATGACGTTCTCCGCAGCACTGTTGATGACTGTCTTGATGGTATCCCAACAGTCCTCGAGAGGGGCTTCATCAAGCTCGCCCTCTGCCGGCAGCGCAGCTTCGACCGATTGCGCGTAGTCTGCCGCGACCTCAGGTTACTTCAGTCACGCGATATTTAACCGAGGCGGGCGCCGGTTGCGTGTGTTGTTCACTACGGAGAGTTTTGGGCGCATCTTCACCATCATCAGGTAGTAGGTAGTCTGATTCGAAGTTGGCGCCTCGACAGGATCTGACGTCGATGATGTCCGAGAAGTGCCGGCTATCAATCAAAACGTGGTCGATCTGTGATTGCGTTTGGTACGGTGATCTCCAGGTGTACTTGTGTGGGAGGCGGTGCTGGAAAAAGGTACTACGTACGGCCATTCGTTTGGAGGCGGCGAAATCTATCAGTCTGAGGCCGTTTTCGTTGGTCAGCTGGTGCGCACTGAACCTTCCAATTGTCGGTTTAAATTCCTCCTCCTGGCCACACTGAGCGTTGAAATCCCCGATGACGATCTTGATATCATGTTTTGGGCAACGGTCGTATTCACGCTCCAGCGTAAAATTCGTCTTTGTCGTCACCGGTACTTCCGAGGTTAGGGCTGTGCACGTTGATGATGCTGATGTTGAAAAACCGGCCCATGATTCTCAACCGGCACATTCGTGAGTTGATCGGCCACCACCCGATCACGCGCTTTTGCATCTTTCCCATCACTATAAAAGCTGTTCCAAGCTCGTGTGTGTTGCTGCAGCTCTGGTAGATGGCACGACCATCTGGATACGTTCGTACCGTGGAGCCCTTCCAGCATACCTCCTGCAGTGCTACGATGTCGAATTTACGGCTCTTCAATTCGTTGGAGAGCACGTGGGTACTGCCCACAAAATTTAGAGATCGGCAGTTCCATGTTCCAAGTTTCCAATCGCTAGTCCCTTTTTGTCGCGTGGGTCTTTGCCGATTTCCATCCGAAATTTGTTGTTTGTTGTTCGTTGCTTATGTTTTTTGTAGTCACAGGCTCGCAAGGCCCGCAGCTAACCCCAGTATCTCGCAGGAGGACCGTCGAGATGTTGCTGTTTTGGGTCCCGAACACCACCAGGACGTTGTTGCACTCCGAACGCCGCCCCTGACATGGAGAACAGATACGTACGAAGCCCCCTGACTCAGTCTACATGCGACCAAAGCATCCACCGGGGTTGGGTACCCGATCTCCGCTAAGGTTGCTCGCACCCCAGCTAGCACCACGGGGAGGTAGAGAATCGGAGTTGCAGACAAGAGGTGATATTGAGGGTTGGGTGTATGGGGTCTCGAGTTGCACATTGTCTACCGTTCGCTAGCCCAGTCAATCTTCAGTCTTCAACGAAATCCGAAATCTTTTTCCAATTATAATCGCGCGATTGTTCTGAAAATCATAATCATTCAGTACCTACCTCTAACTTCGAACGGCTAACAGAATTCTTCGACCTTCTGATCTAGTCGATCCCCTGCCCTGGCTGAAATCAGAATCAAACAAACACCCTGGCTGGACTGGTACACGTTTCAATCAGTTGTTTGACGCCAACGAAATACCCGGATGTCGTAGGTCGTTCCCAGAAAAACAGAGAGAGAGAGTGTGTTGATTGGCGTGGGTCCTTCGGTGTTTTGTTTTCATCTTTCTTCCGATTCCAGTCGAAATTGCCGCAATGAGTCGCCCCAAAAACCTCATCAGCAACTCTAAAATCGGGATCGTTCCGGAACGGCGGTGGTGGCACTCACCCAGCTGATTCGCCTGATTTCGTCGATTTTGTCGACGAAATTGGAAGGGACATGCGTACTTCCGAAATCCTTGGTGAGTTACCAGCTGTGCTGCGTGGTCAGACGATTACTGAATCTTGATGGGTCAACTTATTCGAACATAACATAACTTTGGTAATGTTGTTTAGAAAAACTTTAGAAAAACGCTAGAAAAAAGAATTGAAAAATGATTTCCTTTTTTGTTTTGAATTCTTGCCACGTTGTCCAATCCCTCAAATCAAGGGCATGCCTTTCTTGGAAGTCAACGATACATTTCTGTTGCTGCCAATCGAGTCGTTCACTGCAGCAAATAATGCAGGTGAACGGACCTGGACGATATGGGAAACTTTCTCTCGGGTTTAATGTTTTGATATTTTTCTTGCTTAATACGTATGTATGTACATATGTACATGTTGTAGGTGGGTTGGTACTTTGTCCACCCACATTTTGCTCGCTTGCATCATCGGAGGAAAGAAAAACACTCACAGACTTACACCCACAATCAACCGAGGCTGAAAGGGAAACAAAACTGGTCGTATTCAGAGCTAGTGGTTCTGGCATTTATCGGAATTTGGCGTGCGGTTAAGCTTGTTACAGCTGAATCTATGTAGTGAATATCAAAGTTAAAGCTTTGCCTTTTTGTCACACACAAATCTCAACGAAGTTGGTGTATTACCTTATCACACGTATATTTCTGTTCTTTATCTAGACAATGACTAACAATTGAAAAAAAGGTTTGAAAAATTAATTTTACAAAGTTCAGATTCTAGATTTTAGTCATGTTTCACGGTTTCCAAATATGGTTTGTTAAAAAAAACCACATCAGTTTGATCAAATCGGAACACGTTAATCAAATTTTTGACGGTCGCCATTGCAAGTGGTGACTTGATATGTCAAATATATACTCTAAAAAAAAATCCGAGTAAGGTATCGAGGAAAAATAATTAACTATTTTTTTTTAAATTTATAATCGATAGCATTTGCAAAGCTACACATCTGCTGGTCTTCTCGCGCAGAGGGGTAGATCCGGTATCCCTGGCGGATTGCAGTTAGTAATCAAGAATCGACTGCAACTGCTAATGAAGCCACACTCACCCAGACAACTCAGCAAACTCGAAACAGCCTGTCAGTATTTACCGTGCAAGTAGCGCCCTCAATGAATGGCGGCTTTTGTTTCCATGAACCGAAAGAATGAATTTCAAAGTTCTTAATTGCAACTAAACCTAAACCAAATGAGTGGGTGGAATGTTGTCTAGAATGCCAGGCTTATCTTCCTTCAGGATTATCTCACCAAGATCACTAAGACCCCTACCAGGCTAAAATAGACACTGGAATGTTTGTTCCGAAAGGGAATCAACCTGGTTTTGTTGTCTGGGAACGTGTTCAAAAGTGTCTAATTAAAGTCGTCTACTCAGAAACTAATTCCGTCACGTCCTCGTCATCTGCAATGCAACTAATTTGAGTAAACTTTCACATTTGGGTGCGACAGGAAGTTGAAGCTTTCCATACGTCAAACTTTCCTTCTAATGCCTGAAACGGATCTGGAAATGGAACAAGATAGGTAGTACTAAATTTACCTGCATTATCCAACGCAAAGTTCACCTGCACTCTGAAGATTATAATGCATGCTGGAGCCACCACTCGTATCGTTTGGGGATCATGCTGCCGGCTGAGATGAGAACCATAATTCAATTATTACGCAATATCTCCGGCACCGAGATCACGTTCGAGGAAGCTATGACTTGCGCTGCAACCTGCAACACGTTTCCGGAGATGCAAATATGAAAGTTTTCACTTTCCTATTAAGAAAAAGGGGGTGAGGAAATGAAATCTGGATATTCCGAGCTTTCTCATATCCCATTTTATGTCGAAGACACTGTTGGATGTCATGTCGCATATAAGTTGATTAAGAATATGATAAAAATAAATTGAAAATAAAAAATCTGTCATCTTTCAAGTGCATACTGAACAGTTGAAGAGAATGGATGTGTTAAAATTGCAAATAATATTTTTGTGCAATATTTTATAAGACCAAAATGACAAAAATGAAAAAAATAACAAAAATGACAAAAATAACAAAAATGACAAAAATAACAAAAATGACAAAAATGACAAAAATGACAAAAATGACAAAAATGACAAAAATGACAAAAATGACAAAAATGACAAAAATGACAAAAATGACAAAAATGACAAAAATGACAAAAATGACAAAAATGACAAAAATGACAAAAACGACAAAAACGACAAAAATGACAAAAATGACAAAAATGACAAAAATGACAAAAATGACAAAAATGACAAAAATGACAAAAATGACAAAAATGACAAAAATGACAAAAATGACAAAAATGACAAAAATGACAAAAATGACAAAAATGACAAAAATGACAAAAATGACAAAAATGACAAAAATGACAAAAATGACAAAAATGACAAAAATGACAAAAATGACAAAAATGACAAAAATGACAAAAATGACAAAAATGACAAAAATGACAAAAATGACAAAAATTACAAAAATTACAAAAATTACAAAAATGACTAAAAGACAAAAATTTTTGTAATTTTTGTCATTTTAGTAATTTTTGTCATTTTAGTAATTTTTGTCATTTTTGTCATTTTTGTCATTTTTGTCATTTTTGTCATTTTTGTCATTTTTGTCATTTTTATCATTTTTGTCATTTTTGTCATTTTTGTCATTTTTGTCATTTTTGTCATTTTTGTCATTTTTGTCATTTTTGTCATTTTTGTCATTTTTGTCATTTTGTCATTTTTGTCATTTTTGTCATTTTTGTCATTTTTGTCATTTTTGTCATTTTTGTCATTTTTGTCATTTTTGTCATTTTTGTCATTTTTGTCATTTTTTGTCATTTTTGTCATTTTTGTCATTTTTGTCATTTTGTCATTTTTGTCATTTTTGTCATTTTTGTCATTTTGTCATTTTGTCATTTTTGTCATTTTTGTCATTTTGTCATTTTGTCATTTTTGTCATTTTTGTCATTTTTGTCATTTTTGTCATTTTTTGTCATTTTTGTCATTTTTGTCATTTTTGTCATTTTTGTCATTTTTGTCATTTTTGTCATTTTTGTCATTTTTATCATTTTTGTCATTTTTGTCATTTTTGTCATTTTGTCATTTTTGTCATTTTTGTCATTTTTGTCATTTTTGTCATTTTGTCATTTTTGTCATTTTTGTCATTTTTGTCATTTTTGTCATTTTTGTCATTTTTGTCATTTTTGTCATTTTTGTCATTTTTGTCATTTTTGTCATTTTGTCATTTTTGTCATTTTTGTCATTTTTGTCATTTTTGTCATTTTTGTTATTTTTGTCATTTTTGTCATTTTTGTCATTTTTGTCATTTTTGTCATTTTTGTCATTTTTGTCATTTTTGTCATTTTTGTCATTTTTGTCATTTTTGTCATTTTTGTCATTTTTGTCATTTTTGTCATTTTTGTCATTTTTGTCATTTTTGTCATTTTTGTCATTTTTGTCATTTTTGTCATTTTTGTCATTTTTGTCATTTTTGTAATTTTTGTAATTTTTGTCATTTTTGTCATTTTTGTCATTTTTGTCATTTTTGTCATTTTTGTCATTTTTGTCATTTTTGTCATTTTTGTCATTTTTGTCATTTTTGTCATTTTTGTCATTTTTGTCATTTTTGTCATTTTTGTCATTTTTGTCATTTTTGTCATTTTTGTCATTTTTGTCATTTTGGTCATTTTTGTCATTTTTGTCATTTTTGTCATTTTTGTCATTTTTGTCATTTTTGTCATTTTTGTCATTTTTGTCATTTTTGTCATTTTTGTCATTTTTGTCATTTTTGTCATTTTTGTCATTTTTGTCATTTTTGTCATTTTTGTCATTTTTGTCATTTTTGTCATTTTTGTCATTTTGGTCATTTTTGTCATTTTTGTCATTTTTGTCATTTTTGTCATTTTTGTCATTTTTGTCATTTTTGTCATTTTTGTCATTTTTGTCATTTTTGTCATTTTTGTCATTTTTGTCATTTTTGTCATTTTTGTCATTTTTGTCATTTTTGTCATTTTTGTCATTTTGGTCATTTTGGTCATTTTTTCAGTTTTGTCTGTGATGGGCTGATGATGATGAATATGGGCCTCAATAAACCTGTAAAATCAATATTGAGACTTAATTTGGTTTTAATTGCAAGATAGTGCTGCCATCTATGACTTGAAACTGTTGTTTATTGAAAAATAATCTAAGTTTTCGATTTCCAACCTATTTTTTTCTGATTCAAAATAAATTCCAAATGTTTGTTTTATAACCTTTGAAAACCTTTGGAATTCTAGGAAACTCCTTAAAAAGCAGTTATCTATTCAAATAATTCGTAGAAGCATTATTAATCACTTTTAAACAGTAAATTTTTAAAAATAATGTTGTTTTTGTTGAAAAACTCAAGTGGTGCTATTCTTATTTCGTACTCTTTTTTCACATTTTTGGTCCTCAACGCCAATTGCTACGTCCAAAAAAAGTAAACTTATGCCTGATTTATCCGTTAGCAATTCAGAACAAACTGTAGAAGAAAATTTTCGTGATTTCCAATCATTCATATTTTTACAAGCAAAACACATAGTGGTGCTATTCTTATTTCGCTCACTGTAGCATACGCAATTAAAATTACCTAAAATGTAGCCTCATTTAGGGTTGTAATTTGTTAATTAACAAAAAAAAAAGCTTTCCATCACCGGGTGGGGCGACACATTATATCGTTCACGTCTAATTAGCTTCATCTCTGATTTTCATCAACTCCCAAGACAGTGCAATTATTCTGTCAGCAAAATATTTCCTTCGTCAGTTACTCCATCCCCGAGTGCACATGTCTCATGTCAGCAGCGTGTGCCGGGATTTTTGCTCCACATTGTTATGAACGAACGAATGAACCGTCATTTTTGCTCTACCGGAGCTTTCGAATGAAATGAACTTTCATTTCACCTTTGATTGTGTAGGTAAAGTGCTGTTGGTAGAGAGTAAGGTAATAAATTACTTACCTTCTGAATGGCGAAATATAAGGAAAAAATCCTACTTTACCGGATGGTTGCCGGATGCTTTTTTTTGTTTTCCTTAGTCATCATCATCATGGCGCATTGTGAGAAAATCTTTCCTAACAGCAGGGGACATCATAATTCGCTAGACTCGTCCGTCCGTCAGAGTCTAGAGTCTTAATAGAAGAAGGACTTGGGTGGTGGTTGATGACGCTGATGGAGATGATGGTGCAACTTGAACATAATTAGGAAGACAATTTTCTGCTGCAGGTGACTTTGAAATGTTAAGGTTATTTTTAACGTAAACTATGCATATCTAGGACGTCGGAACAAAAGTGACTAAAATGCTAAAAAAGACAAAAAATTGGTAATTTTTATACAAAATTCTACAAGTTCCACCGATTTCCAGGCTAATTTCCAATGGAATTGGTTCCATTTATCATCAAAAATAATCACTCTAAGGTGGTGTTGCAATAATGTGCGCTTTTCGATGAACGATCGAAGCAACCAAAAATCATGAAGGCTTGAATGAAGTCTTTGATAGTTACATATTAGCTGGAAAAAAGAAACAGCTGCTCAATTCTCTTGAGTGAACTACCTATATGTATTCATTGATGTATTCGAAAGTTTCAAAAGTGATTTATATGTACGTTGTGAGGGACTTAAGTTACAAAAAGGGCACACAAATGCACGAAAGAACTCTAAACGAAACATCATGTACTGCACATAGTAAATAATCAAGAGAAGGTGATATGAACTGATACCTACACTAGAGTGTAGGTTATGCGAGTTATGCGCTGCAGGCTTAAATTGATCCTAGTACAATAGACTGAGTCGAATTGGGACCATTTAAGGATTTCTTAAACCCTGGGGTCTAAAAAGCTTCGTTTTGGTACAAAACTCATCCATGATTTTTTGCAGAATTTTTAAGTGACGTTTACATGAGGAATTTTAAACTTTTATGTTTGTATGGGAAAATTGAATATTTTGTACTGAAAAATCAACATCATTTTTGTTTCTTCTGTGGAGCCAAGCCTGCTAATGAATTCGTTCCTGAAGGGATGTATAGTTAAAAGCAGCCTGAAAGTGCTCTAGCTATTTTCAGTTAATTATTCCCAATAACTACCAATTTCGGAAAAAATTACCCGTGTAAAGTTATCGCTAGTGAACATTAAAGCTCATTCGATTAAAGTTTTGTGCGTGCGCGAGCCCTGAATCACAAAAATTGTATTTTTGTAACATCACCGCGTATCACATTGCCGCTTGTTGTTGTCATTTGGGACGCTCCCTTCAGAAAGTAGCAATATGTCGAAATCCACTCGCTCAACAACACCGTCATCTCTCATTGTCGAGTCCGACTCGCAAGCTAAGAAACGTTCCAGAGAAGACATCAATTTGGCCGGATCTGAAACCATCGGCAGCTTTGATGAGCTGTGGAGAAGAATCGAGGCAAAAATAAACGATTCCCATTCCCGACTCGAAGAAAAGATAGAAAACTGCCACACCGAACTTGTGAAAAGAATCGAAACAGTCGAACAAGAGGTATCCACCTTCCAAAAGGAGTGTTTTACACAAATAACCTCACTCTATGCTGAGGTCAATAAGATTCGTGACGAATCTTTTTCAACAGCGGAAGCATTGGAGCGATATGCTAAAAGTCGCGAAATCATCATTGCTGGAATCCCTTATGAAAATCAAGAAAATTTAATGGATATCTTCAATAAAATCACCAAACATTTAAGCTACACTGTTTGTCCGTTAGTAGAGCTCAAGCGCCTCGCTAGGGCTCCGATCGTTCCCGGGACAACACCACCTATCCTGTGCGAATTTGCAATGAAAAGTTCGATGTCTGAGTTCTACAGACGATATATCGTACAACGCAACCTTTCGCTGCGTCATGTAGGCTTCGATTCTGATAACCGCATCTACGTAAACGAACATCTCACTCCACACGCTAGGGGAATCCGAACGGAGGCAATTAAACTTAAAAAACTTGGCCTCATCGAGAAGCTGAACACCAGAGAAGGTATCGTTCGTGTAAAAGTTGGTCATCAAGCCGAAATGGTATCCGTCGAAAACAAGGACCAACTTTCTTCAATCTGTAACAAAACCCTTTCCAATTAAGATATTCTCTTCCTACCCATCATCCTTTGACTCCCATCCTTACTATCCTGTGAATCCACTCCCCTCCTGAAAGTCAAAAAAAAAATTTATAAAAAAAAAACCTTTCCTAGTATTCTCATTCTTCCTTCCACCATTCCTATGATTCCGATCCCTCGCTATCCCGTGACTCCTAGTCCTTCCTGAAAGTCATTACTCATCGCCGCCGCTCATCATCGCCGCACAACGTAGTCATCATCATACGCCTGGAACCCGTCATACTGTGCTGAGATCGAGAGGTACTTTGGTCCAATATCATAACTTCGTATCTTTTTAGACAAAAAAGTTATTCGCTGTTTAACAGGTGTATGTATTTTGGTATTGATAAACAACAAATTCAATTGACATCACTGCTTGTGCCCTACGAAGTTTTGCATTAAAAGTGGTCAGGCAATACCTCGCTAGGCACCCAGCAGTGATGTCAATTGAATTTATTGTTTATCAATGCCAAAAGACATACATACACCTATTAAACAGCTAATAACTTTTTTGTCATAAAAACATACAAACTTTAGGCTTTCCCGTGATCCGATCTGGCCCAAATTTGGCGTGAGACCTTGTACTAGGCCTAGGATCAATTTAAACCTGCAGCACATAACATTTCACAAGCTTGAAATTTCTCATACAAATTTGGGGCAGTCTAACTTACACCCATAGAAGAGGTTGCAAAAATCCATTGCCAGTTTAGCAAATCTCTGTGCCGAAAATGCGCTGAAAAGTGTACTATGCCAAAGATGATATGTATGAAAAAGCACTACTGGCATTAGGTCTCGAGCTCCCAAGTGTTAGTTTATAACCTACCACCCCACTGGCGTTACAGAGACTCCCTTTATTAGGCCTCAGGATGGCTCGCTTAACCAAAGGAAATCGCAGGTTGTTCGAACTAAGATCTTAGGAAAACCCCAATAAAGCACTTCTTGATAATTTTGACGGAGGAACTAGTTGGGGAGGAATTCAAACCATAACAGCCGGGTGTTTGCTGCCGTGAGTGGGTTCGTCCCACTAAAACCACCTTGGGCTTCGTGTGCCAGATGTGCTCCTTGGTTTCACCCTATGATACTAAATACATCAAGGGGTAGGCTGTGCTCACGCACTTATACATCTCACCCTTTTCCTCTTTCTCAATTTTGATCTATCTCCTTTATCCTCTTTCTCCTTTTTCCTCCTTCTCCTTTTCCTCTATCGCCAACTTCAGACTGGTACGGAAGACATCGAAAAGTGTGCCGGTTAGGTAACGCTTTCAAAGTAACTCGGGCCCGTCACAGCATCCACTCCCGCAGGATTTCTAACCACCAAGGCATGGCCGTTTGAAAAAACTACCAAGCTAGAATCCCGTCACGACCACCCCGAATGGTGTCTCCGCTTCCCTTTGCTGCAGGAAAGATCGTAGCTGAGAACGTGAGACCTTTTAAGTCCCACCACACGTACGAGTCCAGATTAGGGTTACACCGCGCCCTAAGATCGCGATGCTTTTGAATTGTAGTATCATACGAGGCCCACTTAGCTGGCTTTTGTGTGCTGGATGAGTCGTGCGCTTCGCAGTTTTGTAGTACATTTGGAAGAAAGCCAGCAACAGGTTTTTCGTCGCCTTTGACCGGCCTTGAACCGAGAGTTCAGGTCATTGCTCTCTCGTTGTTACGAACACGATCGCTGCTCCTCCGTCAGCTCATCGGGCGTTGCTACCGATCGAGGTCGTTTCCAAGCTGCACGGTTTACCATGGATGGCCCTCTGGTTGTGACGTGTTAAAGCTTCTTGGCTTCCTATGGTGGTGTGTAGTGGCGCTTTCTGTAACTATTTTCCATCTTAAATTTGTTGTTTTTATTATTATTTTTTTAGATTTTTGATACTGAAATCACGAAGTGAATAGAATTGGTGCACAACGCCAAATTCGCCCGGAACACGCTTCAAAGGTGATCTGACTCTCGAATGGATTGTAGGTAGGGACCGTGGAGAGGCCTATAGTTGTTCCAGAAAGAAGGCACATTAAACCATCTGATCGGGACGTTCCATTCCCTGATACAAGTTCCGAGAGTGATCGAACACACAGCTCGATTGACGTCTAGACACGGAAGAGGGATCAGGAGTAATCTGTGACAAAAGGTAGTAGTGGTTATAAATTATCACATACAGTGCATCAAACAATGTATTTCAAATGCATCTTCCGACTCACAGGGTCATCCCTACGTTCGATAATTCGAGCACTATTCGATCGAACTCTACGAAACATAAGAAGCACAACTGGGTCAGTACATGAGCAAGATATCAAGGAGCAGAATTGGATTTCGGGATTCCGATAAGCGACAGCACTTGCATGGAAATTGCATGACCGGCGACTGCATGCTGAATCTAGCTTACGCTCAACAGAGCTAAATGTTAAGATACCGCATACCAGATCGGATAGGAAAATCTCGGGCATATTCTTATTGGAAATTGAAGACTCGGACAAAGCCCTCGTATGGAGGGCTTTTATGCAGGATCGAGATCGTTAGTGTGGCATAGAAATCCGATTAACCAACTCATCCAGTATCTCAACACACGGAATGGCCTGAAGATTCTTCGATCAAAGTGTGCGTAATAATTCCGGAGAACAGTCTTCACGAAGCAACCCATGTGCGATGTGCATACATGTTTGTATACACACCTGTACCCTATTAGTGAAGCGCGTATTGAACTTGCTTTAATGTGCTGCATGCTCGAACCCAAGTGTAGTGTTCAAGTTTAAACTTATGTTCAAAAATGGGTGCGTACTCACGTTTGAAATGTTTTGAAATCATCACAACAGTCAAGTGTAGAACTTCAATGTTTTTGATAGGTGAGATTAAAGTTTCGTATAAATGGCCGGTGAGTGATGATCATCTTACAATCTTATCAATATAAAACCCTTCTTCCACTGCCAACAGTTTACGGAAGACAACGGTGTAGGTGCTATCGAGAATCTTCATATATCCAAACTCAGAAAGGTATATACTGGAAATTTGCTTGGACGATTGAACGTTATCCTGTAGTATCAATTCGTGAAGATCGAGCTGAACTATATTCTTGAAAATGCTATAGAATTGGTTCCACTTACCTTACCGAACAGATCAATACGGTGACGAGAGTACGTAGCCAAACATTTTATAATTTATCTCTTTCAACAAGCAGAAACCTTCTTCAGGCTAAAGTTATTCCATTCCATTCCATTTGGAATCTATTTTTCATCCGAAATGCAAGGAACGACTTCTTCACTGGTTTTTTAATTAAAATCTATGTAGTTGAACTCACATGTTATACTTTGTTAAAGAACTACTTTAATGGCAGCAAGAAATTCAGACATCTGGTAACTGAGGGATGAACGAAGCCAAGAGATTTAAAATCCCAAATAAAATAACAAAACAAACAAACATCTGATAACTAGCATGCAGAATTTAATGTAAAAAAATTCACCTGACAACAACTTTGAAACCATCTGTTCATGGAGCTTCTTAGATTTTACAAAATCAATAGAATCATGGAGTTCATTTCAAGAACCTTTCAATAACATCAAGATTAACTTATGTTTAATAAGGATTTGAAAATTTTACAATCTTTTAATTACATAAAAATATCAGATTAAAAAAATAAGTCGAACTAGAGCAGTTTCATTTATCGTAGATCGATTCGGATCTTCAACGGCTTCAAAGGGCAACTTTTTTCGATGTTCGTCCTGCTATCGCGCTTTGGGCCGCTGACCACTAAAGCCGAATGCAACCGCAATAGAATCAATGTAAATCCCGATGCAGAAAGACCTGTTCGCAGCATCGATTACCGTCTAAACATTTCCTTGTTCCACTTATGAGTTCAGTACAATTGCTGTGAACAACTGCGCACGTATATCCGCTGCGAAAGTTAATGCATCGAGGCTTGGAGAATGAGTATTACAGGAATTTCTAATAACCATTATCAGTTTTGTGTACGAAACTAAATTTATAAACAAAAACCTATGTTTGAACCTCTGTACAAAACTCGGTGCGAACTCTCAGGTTCAATATACACGCTTGTGTTGCTGTTTTAAATAAACCTATGTTTAGGATGTCATGCAAGTTAAAGATGAACTTGTACCTAGAAATTCGCGCCCAAGTTGAACTTGGTTCATGTTTTCATGAAGACTTAGTGTTTTGTTCCTCAATCAGCCGTTTTGAGGCAGGGAGCAACGAACTCGCGGGGTAATTACCACAATAGATCAATTACTGGTCGCAGTGGGCTCTCCCCTACAAGGAAAAAAAAACTCGCTCTTTAACCCAACCGTTTAGCACGGCTGTAGCGGTTCTGTTTTGTTTCATCCTTCCTTTCCTGAACGGCAAGGAGGATTGAGCCATCATACTAACGAGTCAGCTGATCTACGTGTGCCTATGTATCACACTAGTATTTTGTTTGCATGCAGCGTGCCGGGGCCCCGTGCACGAAAACAGACGGAGCAGTGGCGTCACTAGGCTAAGGAGGTAAATTAGCATTAAGTATCGAAAATGTTGAATTGAAGGCATTTATAATCGTAAGGACCTCATTGTTTCCGCCAACGGCAAATAATCACTTCTGATCAAAATATTACATGCTATTATGCTACACAGAATTTTTTAGGTTGCTTCTTGATTGTGTAAAGAGTATCTTTATCAAAATTAAAGTCAAATTATCAAACGGTACAATCCTTAATGAGAGAGTCGGTTATACCACAGAAAAGCTGAGTAAATTATCTTACGTTTGTAAACAAACTCATTCAGAGCCCCGCTCACTCCTCGCCTACTTACTGTGAAAGTCGGAGAACCTCGTGTTTCAAAAAACCTTGAAATCTTCTACTGCGTCAGCGAAACCAAATCATTGTTTGTTTTGGTTCACCACATGCTTTGGCAATTCGCAATTGATGATTGCCAAGCAATAGAGAAGTGATGATGATGACAGAATAAATGTTTACATCATCACACGGTTAAGCGAGACTACTCAAATAGGGTTCCAGTGTTCCAGTGTTGCCAGATATTCTGGGTAGAAGTATGATTTTACTCATTGAGAAATGAGTACTTTCCTGGTCAGGGGATCCAAGTGTGAATAGTGACAAATAAGTTGCAAGTAACCTTGTGACGCGTAGACGAAGTATGAGAATAAAGATTAACTCTATTCCACCACTGAAACCTGTGTTTTCAACATATACTATAAAAGTATGCCAAGAAATATCTCGTTTGGCAAGCATGAAAAGCGACATTTTCATTGCAACCGGTACCTTCAACCAGTAAATTTACGTGAAAAAGTGTGTTCAAAAGCGTTTGCTGGGTATCCTGAAGAAACATGACTTGTCTGTGCTGTTTTGGCCGGATATGGCTTCGTGCCTTTATGGAAAAATGCCATGGAGGGGTATGTAGCTAACAACATTCAGATTGTGACCAGGGATAAGAACCCTTTCAACACACCAGAACTTCAACCAATCGAAAAATAGGCAGACCCAAATAACTACAAAGCAAAAATTATCTCCTGTAAAATTACGCAAATGTCCTATGACAAAAAGGACCGTTATTTTACAGGTCGAACAACAAATTACGTGACATTTAATTTTCAGTGTACAGTAGAGTGCCCCAAATGACCCGACTTTTGAAAAAGTTATGCGCTGCAGGCTAAAATTGATCCTAGGCCTAGTGCAAGATCTCATGCCAAATTTGGGCCAGATCGGATCACGGGAAGGGGTCGCTCAACGAGCCTGAAGTTTGTATGGGATTTTGAGACATTTTGTTCGGGAGAAACATGAAAAACCAGTTTTTCATCAATAACTTTGATTCCCGTCGACCGATTTCTTTCAAAAACGGGTTTTCTTGAAGCCTAAATTATGAAAAACGTTTTATCCGAAGACTGCATATCTATAAGAGTTAAGATAAAAAAGGTATTAGACTTCAAAAATGGGCTAATTTTTTTTACGGTGGTATTCATCACTGTTAATGAGGCGTCAATATGTTCGACCGCCCCGACTCATTAACAGTGATGAATACCATCCTTAAAAAAAGTAGCCCATTTTTGAAGCCTAATAACTTTTTTATCTCAACTCTTATCGATATGCAGTCTTCGGATGAAATATTTTTCATAATTTAGGCTTTAAGAAAACCCGTTTTTGAAAGAAATCGGTCGACGGGAATCAAAGTTATTGATGAAAAACTGGTTTTTCATGTTTCTCCCGAACAAAATGTCTCAAAATCCCATACAAACTTCAGGCTTGTTGAGCGACCCCTTCCCGTGATCCGATCTGGCCCAAATTTGGCATGAGATCTTGCACTAGGCCTAGGATCAATTTTAGCCTGCAGCGCATAACATTTCACAGGTTTTGAATTTCCCATACAAATTTGGGGCAGTCTAGTGTACAGCTTTTTTACAGGACATTTGCTGTAATAATAAATGAATCTTCGTTAAGTTTCAAGGAAAACAATTTAAAATTACAGGTTTTGTTAATTACAGGTTCATTTATTTTAAAGGTTGCAGTTTTCAGTGACACGTAATAGTCAAAAAAAAATTCTGTGTACTAGCAACGAGAAGGTAAGTAGGCGTCAAACGAAAGACTAGCCAATTTGCACTAGGTCGACCGGAATCTTAACTGAGTGTTTTTCCGCCTTTTATACATATTGAACTTCAGATGGAAGAAACTTCTTTTTAGTAAAGGAGTAGCCGATTTACGCGCAATTTAGTTTGCCCAGTTTTTAAAATAGGTTTTAGTCATTCTAAGGCTGCGACTCGCCGCACCTCATCACCAACAAAATTTTCACGCTCCCACATAGTTATATACACAGTTAGGTGCCCAACTCTTTTCATTTGCCTCTTTGCCTGCCACCACCAGAAAATGTCTTCATTGCGGGAAGGAAAATACTTCTCCCCAAGATGGGTGACAGTTCTACCCCTCCCCATTCATAGGGAAAAGACGTCGTCGTCGTGCTCAAAGATGATGAAGATATAGTACCCTCTAACCGTTTCCGACGGTCGATGGGCGGATGAGTGGGTGGGTGGTTAAACTCAAAAGCTCAGCAATAAAACGTGGCACCGTAGAAGTTTGCACATGATCCACTCGACGTCTCAAGCTCCGACTAACACGTAATGAGCTAAATTGTTTCAAGTGAGCTGGGCTCCCCGGAAAATGAAGATGTTGATGCCGGTTTTAATATTGCCGCCGTTAAAGATGATGATGCTGATGATGATGATGATGAACTTGACGACGATGATCTGGCTCCGAGGAACGTGATCCCTGGCATATGACAGGCATAATCGATTTGTGGCTGAGCAAAATGGAATCACCCGGCGACGATATGCTGAAAAAAGCCTTTCAATTTGCTTCCAAGAGAGGGTTCATAAGGTTTGCATAGAAGTGGTTTCATGCGTGTAAAGTAATTATTAGAATTCAATTTTGGCTTTTCTCGAGGTTTAAAAGTCAATTTACTGTTGAGAAAAACGTTCTTAGATCATAATCGAAAAAAAAGATTGAATTTGTTTACGTAGAACACACCAACGTTAAAGTTCGACAGTTTGAATAATTTGAACACAATTCTCAGTAAAATTTGCTGTCACCTCTATACATTTTTCGGAACCGAATGCCATCGGTCTCAAATTGAAAGTGTGGTTGGTTCTCATAAAATATTCAGCCCAACAATTGAACATTGAATTTTGCATGGGGATTTGTTTGGCAAATTTCCATTTTCACACAAATCAATCATATTGGAAAGAGCTTGGATTGAGGAGAAACAACAACAACGAAAAAACCCGAAACAAATCTAAAGGAAAAGTCATTCCGGATCCGGATGCTGTGTTACACTTTTTTTTCAGTGCGCTACATTTTCGAAAGGCGATCGAAACAATAAAGTTCGAAATACAACTGGGCCGAAATGGTGCAAGTCGGATGTGGGGAAGTTCATTTGTTATTCAACAGTTTCGATGTTCCGGTTGTTGTTGTTGTTGTTCGAGTGTGTCATTTCCGAAAAAGAACCAGTAACCGAAAACCGAAAGCAACAGAGAAAAAAAAGGATACACCACATAAAACTTTTACTCGAGATCCGTTACAGCAGTGTTTCTTCGGAGAGGTAAAAAAAAAATACAAACAACAAACATATTAACCCTTACACGCCGAACCACCGGCATTGATTTTTGGCCATCTCTTGGCATCTTTTATACAGTCCCCACAATTGGATTTAGGTCGGATTATTTGCTGTTTTTTTTCACTTTCTTTCTCTGTCGTTTGTGTTGGTTTGCTTTTTGGATTGCGGTGTAAATTTTTAGGAAGTCGGTTTCAATAAATTATGCGGTTTTACGGTCGATTTGCAGCTGATATCATTTCTAAGGATTTGGTTTTTGCTTTCATCTAACTGGATTTTTTTCTTGTTCCGATACGTACATTTTGAGCCCTTGTTTGTTGACCATTTCGGATGCTTTTATTGTGGGTTGGTTGGTGATTTGGATTGAATTTGGATCGAAATAATGGAAGAAAATTTGTTGCGTAACTCACTGCATTTCAAAATCCTTCAATTTCGACTGACTGGAAGAAAGCAGCCTTTCGAACCTTTTTGACATTGTCAAAACTGCTAAGCTTTTGAGTGGTAACATCGAAAAAGGCATACTGGAAAATGTGTCAAACAAATACAATGTGCTTAAATCACGTAAATTATTTTGACGGTCGCTATGAAAGGAAAATATAAGCTTAAGTCAACTAAAGGGGGCTAATCGAATTCAGAGATCAATTTTTACAAACTAAAAAATAAATTGAAAATTGTCAAATTAGTCATAATTGTCAAAATTGTCAAAATTGTCAAAATTGTTAAAATTGTCAAAATTGTCAAAATTGTCAAAATTGTCAAAATTGTCAAAATTGTCAAAATTGTCAAAACTGTCAAAATTGTCAAAATTGTCAAAATTGTCAAAATTGTCAAAATTGTCAAAATTGTCAAAATTGTCAAAATTGTCAAAATTGTCAAAATTGTCAAAATTGTCAAAATTGTCAAAATTGTAAAAATTGTCAAAATTGTCAAAATTGTCAAAATTGTCAAAATTGTCAAAATTGTCAAAATTGTCAAAATTGTCAAAATTGTCAAAATTTTCAAAATTGTCAAAATTGTAAAAATTGTAAAAATTGTCAAAATTGTCAAAATTGTCAAAATTGTCAAAATTGTCAAAATTGTCAAAATTGTCAAAATTGTCAAAATTGTCAAAATTGTCAAAATTGTCAAAATTGTCAAAATTGTCAAAATTGTCCAAATTGTCAAAATTGTTAAAATTGTCAAAATTGTCAAAATTGTCAAAATTGTCAAAATTGTCAAAATTGTCAAAATTGTCAAAATTGTCAAAATTGTCAAAATTGTCAAAATTGTCAAAATTGTCAAAATTGTCAAAATTGTCAAAATTGTCAAAATTGTCAAAATTGTCAAATTGTCAAAATTGTCAAAATTGTCAAAATTGTCAAAATTGTCAAAATTGTCAAAATTGTCAAAATTGTCAAAATTGTCAAAATTGTCAAAATGTCAAAATTGTCAAAATTGTCAAATTGTCAAAATTGTCAAAATTGTCAAAATTGTCAAAATTGTCAAAATTGTTCAAAATTGTCAAAATTGTCAAAATTGTCAAAATTGTCAAAATTGTCAAAATTGTCAAAATTGTCAAAATTGTCAAAATTGTCAAAATTGTCAAAATTGTCAAAATTGTCAAAATTGTCAAAATTGTCAAAATTGTCAAAATTGTCAAAATTGTCAAATTGTCAAAATTGTCAAAATTGTCAAAATTGTCAAAATGTCAAAATTGTCAAAATTGTAAAATTGTCAAAATTGTCAAAATTGTCAAATTGTCAAAATTGTCAAAATTGTCAAAATTGTCAAAATTGTAAAATTGTCAAAATTGTCAAAATTGTCAAATTGTCAAAATTGTCAAAATTGTCAAAATTGTCAAAATTGTCAAAATTGTCAAAATTGTCAAAATTGTCAAAATTGTCAAAATTGTCAAAAATTGTCAAAATTGTCAAAATTGTCAAAATTGTCAAAATTGTCAAAATTGTCAAAATTGTCAAAATTGTCAAAATTGTCAAAATGTCAAAATTGTCAAAATTGTCAAATTGTCAAAATTGTCAAAATTGTCAAAATTGTCAAAATTGTCAAAATTTCAAAATTGTCAAAATTGTCAAAATTGTCAAAATTGTCAAAATTGTCAAAATTGTCAAAATTGTCAAAATTGTCAAAATTGTCAAATTGTCAAAATTGTCAAAATTGTCAAAATTGTCAAAATTGTCAAAATTGTCAAAATTGTCAAATTGTCAAAATTGTCAAAATTGTCAAAATTGTCAAAATTGTCAAAATTGTCAAAATTGTCAAAATGTCAAAATTGTCAAAATTGTCAAAATGTCAAAATTGTCAAAATTGTCAAAATTGTCAAAATTGTCAAAATTGTCCAAAATTGTCAAAATTGTCAAATTGTCAAAATTGTCAAAATTGTCAAAATTGTCAAAATTGTCAAAATTGTCAAAATTGTCAAAATTGTCAAAATTGTCAAAATTGTCAAAATTGTCAAATTGTCAAAATTGTCAAAATTGTCAAAATGTCAAAATTGTCAAAATTGTCAAAATTGTCAAAATTGTCAAAATTGTCAATATTGTCAAAAATTGTCAAAATTGTCAAAATTGTCAAAATTGTCAAAATTGTCAAAATGTCAAAATTGTCAAAATTGTCAAATTGTCAAAATTGTCAAATTGTCAAAATTGTCAAAATTGTCAAAATTGTCAAAATTGTCAAAATTGTCAAAATTGTCAAAATTGTCAAAATTGTCAAAATTGTCAAAATTGTCAAAATTGTCAAAATTGTCAAAATTGTCAAAATTGTCAAAATTGTCAAAATTGTCAAAATTGTCAAAATTGTCCAAAATTGTCAAAATTGTCAAAATTGTCAAAATTGTCAAAATTGTCAAAATTGTCAAAATTGTCAAAATTGTCAAAATTGTCAAATTGTCAAAATTGTCAAAATTGTCAAAATTGTCAAAATTGTCAAAATTGTCAAAATTGTCAAATTGTCAAAATTGTCAAAATTGTCAAAATTGTCAAAATTGTCAAAATTGTCAAAATTGTCAAAATTGTCAAAATTGTCAAAATTGTCAAAATTGTCAAATTGTCAAAATTGTCAAAATTGTCAAAATTGTCAAAATTGTCAAATTGTCAAATTGTCAAAATTGTCAAAATTGTCAAAATTGTCAAAATTGTCAAAATGTCAAAATTGTCAAAATTGTCAAAATTGTCAAAATTGTCAAAATTGTCAAAATTGTCAAATTGTCAAAATTGTCAAAATTGTCAAAATTGTCAAAATGTCAAAATTGTCAAAATTGTCAAAATTGTCAAAATTGTCAAAAATTGTCAAAATTGTCAAAATTGTCAAAATTGTCAAAATTGTCAAAATTGTCAAAATTGTCAAAATTGTCAAATTGTCAAAATTGTCAAAATTGTCAAAATTGTCAAAATTGTCAAAATTGTCAAAATTGTCAAATTTCAATTGTCAAAATTGTCAAAATTGTCAAATTGTCAAAATTGTCAAAATTGTCAAAATTGTCAAAATTGTCAAAATTGTCAAAATTGTCAAAATTGTCAAAATTGTCAAAATTGTCAAAATTGTCAAAATTGTCAAAATTGTCAAAATTGTCAAAATTGTCAAAATTGTCAAAATTGTCAAAATTGTCAAAATTGTCAAAATTGTCAAAATTGTCAAAATGTCAAAATTGTCAAATTGTCAAAATTGTCAAAATTGTCAAAATTGTCAAAATTGTCAAAATTGTCAAATTGTCAAAATTGTCAAAATTGTCAAAATTGTCAAAATTGTCAAAATTGTCAAAATTGTCAAATTGTCAAAATTGTCAAAATTGTCAAAATTGTCAAAATTGTCAAAATGTCAAAATTGTCAAAATTGTCAAAATTGTCAAATTGTCAAAATTGTCAAAATTGTCAAAATTGTCAAAATTGTCAAAATTGTCAAAATTGTCAAAATTGTCAAAATTGTCAAAATTGTCAAAATTGTCAAAATTGTCAAATTGTCAAAATTGTCAAATTGTCAAAATTGTCAAAATTGTCAAAATTGTCAAAATTGTCAAAATTGTCATTCAAAATTGTCAAAATTGTCAAAATTGTCAAAATTGTCAAATTGTCAAAATTGTCAAAATTGTCAAAATTGTCAAAATTGTCAAAATTGTCAAAATTGTCAAAATTTCAAATTGTCAAAATTGTCAAAATTGTCAAAATTGTCAAAATTGTCAACAAATGTCAAATTGTCAAAATTGTCAAAATTGTCAAAATTGTCAAAATTGTCAAAATTGTCAAAATTGTCAAAATTGTCAAAATTGTCAAAATTGTCAAAATTGTCAAAATTGTCAAAATTGTCAAAATTGTCAAAATTGTCAAAATGTCAAAATTGTCAAAATGTCAAATTGTCAAAATTGTCAAAATTGTCAAATTGTCAAAATTGTCAAATTGTCAAAATTGTCAAAATGTCAAAATGTCAAATTGTCAAAATTGTCAAAATTGTCAAAATTGTCAAAATTGTCAAATTGTCAAAATTGTCAAAATTGTCAAATGTCAAAATTGTCAAAATTGTCAAAATTGTCAAATTGTCAAAATTGTCAAAATTGTCAAAATTGTCAAAATTGTCAAAATTGTCAAATTGTCAAATTGTCAAAATTGTCAAATTGTCAAAATTGTCAAAATTGTCAAAATTGTCAAATTGTCAAAATTGTCAAAATTGTCAAAATTGTCAAAATTGTCAAAATTGTCAAATTGTCAAAATTGTCAAAATTGTCAAATTGTCAAAATTGTCAAAATTGTCAAAATTGTCAAAATTGTCAAAATTGTCAAAATTGTCAAAATTGCATTCAAATTGTCAAAATTGTCAAAATTGTCAAAATTGTCAAAATTGTCAAAATTGTCAAAATTGTCAAAATTCAAATTGTCAAAATTGTCAAAATTGTCAAAATTGTCAAATTGTCAAAATTGTCAAAATTGTCAAAATTGTCAAAATTGTCAAAATTGTCAAAATTGTCAAAATTGTCAAAATTGTCAAATTGTCAAAATGTCAAATTGTCAAAATTGTCAAAATTGTCAAAATTGTCAAAATTGTCAAAATTGTCAAAATTGTCAAATTGTCAAAATTGTCAAAATTGTCCAAAATTGTCAAAATTGTCAAATTGTCAAAATTGTCAAAATTGTCAAAATTGTCAAAATTGTCAAAATTGTCAAAATTGTCAAAATTGTCAAAATTGTCAAAATTGTCAAAATTGTCAAAATTGTCAAAATTGTCAAAATTGTCAAAATTGTCAAAATTGTCAAAATTGTCAAAATTGTCAAAATTGTCAAAATTGTCAAAATTGTCAAAATTCATTGTCAAAATTGTCAAATTCAAATTGTCAAAATTGTCAAAATTGTCAAATTGTCAAAATTGTCAAATTGTCAAAATTGTCAAAATTGTCAAAATGTCAAAATTGTCAAAATTGTCAAAATTGTCAAAATTGTCAAAATTGTCAACAATTGTCAAAATTGTCAAATTGTCAAATTGTCAAAATTGTCAAAATTGTCAAAATTGTCAAATTGTCAAAATTGTCAAAATTGTCAAAATTGTCAAAATTGTCAAAATTGTCAAAATTGTCAAAATTGTCAAAATTGTCAAAATTGTCAAAATTCAAAATTGTCAAAATTGTCAAATTGTCAAAATTGTCAAAATTGTCAAAATTGTCAAAATTTAATTGTCAAAATTGTCAAAATTGTCAAAATGTCAAAATTGTCAAAATTGTCAAAATTGTCAAAATTGTCAAATTGTCAAATTGTCAAATGTCAATTGTCAAAATTGTCAAAATTGTCAAAATTGTCAAATGTCAAAATTGTCAAAATTGTCAAAATTGTCAAAATTGTCAAAATTGTCAAAATTGTCAAAATTGTCAAAATTGTCAAATTGTCAAATTGTCAAAATTGTCAAAATTGTCAAAATTGTCAAAATTGTCAAAATTGTCAAAATTGTCAAAATTGTCAAAATTGTCAAAATTGTCAAAATTGTCAAAATTGTCAAATTGTCAAAATTGTCAAAATTGTCAAAATTGTCAAAATTGTCAAAATTGTCAAAATTGTCAAAATTGTCAAAATTGTCAAAATTGTCAAAATTGTCAAAATTGTCAAAATTGTCAAAATTGTCAAAATTGTCAAAATTGTCAAAATTGTCAAAATTGTCAAAATTGTCAAAATTGTCAAAATTGTCAAAATTGTCAAAATTGTCAAATTGTCAAAATTGTCAAAATTGTCAAAATTGTCAAAATTGTCAAATTGTCAAAATTGTCAAAATTGTCAAAATTGTCAAAATGTCAAAATTGTCAAAATTGTCAAAATTGTCAAAATTGTCAAATTGTCAAAATTGTCAAAATTGTCAAAATTGTCAAAATTGTCAAAATTGTCAAAATTGTCAAAATTGTCAAAATTGTCAAAATTGTCAAATTGTCAAAATTGTCAAAATTGTCAAAATTGTCAAATTGCAAATTGTCAAAATGTAATTGTCAAAATTGTCAAAATTGTCAAAATTGTCAAATTGTCAAATTGTCAAAATTGTCAAAATTGTCAAAATTGTCAAAATTGTCAAAATTGTCAAAATTGTCAAAATGTCAAATTGTCAAAATTGTCAAAATTGTCAAAATTGTCAAAATTGTCAAAATGTCAAAATTGTCAAATTGTCAAAATTGTCAAATTGTCAAAATTGTCAAAATTGTCAAAATTGTCAAAATTGTCAAAATTGTCAAAATTGTCAAAATTGTCAAAATTGTCAAATTGTCAAAATTGTCAAAATTGTCAAAATTGTCAAATTGTCAAATTGTCAAAATTGTCAAAATGTCAAAATTGTCAAAATTGTCAAAATTGTCAAAATTGTCAAATGCAATTGTCAAAATTGTCAATTGTCAAAATTGTCAAAATTGTCAAATTGTCAAAATTGTCAAAATGTCAAAATTGTCAAAATTGTCAAAATTGTCAAAATTGTCAAAATTGTCAAAATTGTCAAAATTGTCAAAATTGTCAAAATTGTCAAAATTGTCAATAATTGTCAAAATTGTCAAAATTGTCAAAATTGTCAAAATTGTCAAAATTGTCAAAATTGTCAAAATTGTCAAATTGTCAAAATTGTCAAAATTGTCAAAATTGTCAAAAATTGTCAAAAATTGTCAAAAATTGTAAATTGTCAAAATTGTCAAAATGTCAAATTGTCAAAATTGTCAAAATTGTCAAAATTGTCAAAATTGTCAAAATTGTCAAAATTGTCAAAATTGTCAAAATTGTCAAAATTGTCAAAATTGTCAAAATTGTCAAATTGTCAAAATTGTCAAAATTGTCAAAATTGTCAAATTGTCAAAATTGTCAAAATTGTCAAAATTGTCAAATTGTCAAAATTGTCAAAATTGTCAATTGTCAAAATTGTCAAAATTGTCAAAATTGTCAAAATTGTCAAAATGTCAAAATTGTCAAAATTGTCAAATTGTCAAAATTGTCAAAATTGTCAAAATTGTCAAAATTGTCAAAATTGTCAAAATTGTCAAAATTGTCAAAATTGTCAAAATTGTCAAAATTGTCAAAATTGTCAAAATTGTCAAAATGTCAAAATTGTCAAAATTGTCAAAATTGTCAAAATTGTCAAATTGTCAAATTGTCAAAATTGTCAAAATTGTCAAAATTGTCAAAATTGTCAAAATTGTCAAATTGTCAAAATTGTCAAAATTGTCAAAATTGTCAAAATTGTCAAAATTGTCAAAATTGTCAAAATTGTCAAAATTGTCAAAATTGTCAAAATTGTCAAAATTGTCAAAATTGTCAAAATTGTCAAAATTGTCAAAATTCAAATTGTCAAAATTGTCAAATTGTCAAAATTGTCAAAATTGTCAAAATTGTCAAATTGTCAAAATTGTCAAAATTGTCAAAATTGTCAAAATTGTCAAAATTGTCAAAATTGTCAAAATTGTCAAAATTGTCAAAATTGTCAAAATTGTCAAAATTGTCAAAATTGTCAAAATTGTCAAAATTGTCAAAATTGTCAAAATTGTCAAAATTGTCAAAATTGTCAAAATTGTCAAAATTGTCAAAATTGTCAAATTATTGTCAATTTAAATTGTCAAAATTGTCAAAATTGTCAAAATTGTCAAAATTGTCAAAATTGTCAAATTGTCAAAATTGTCAAAATTGTCAAAATTGTCAAAATTGTCAAAATTGTCAAAATTGTCAAAATTGTCAAAATGTCAAAATTGTCAAAATTGTCAAAATTGTCAAAATGTCAAAATTGTCAAAATTGTCAAAATTGTCAAAATTGTCAAAATTGTCAAAATTGTCAAAATTGTCAAAATTGTCAAAATTGTCAAAATTGTCAAAATTGTCAAAATTGTCAAAATTGTCAAAATTGTCAAAATTGTCAAAATTGTCAAAATTGTCAAATTGTCAAAATTGTCAAACATTGTCAAAATTGTCAAAATTGTCAAAATTGTCAAAATTGTCAAAATTGTCAAAATTGTCAAAATTGTCAAAATTGTCAAAATTGTTCAAAATTGTCAAAATTGTCAAAATTGTCAAAATTGTCAAAATTGTCAAAATTGTCAAAATTGTCAAAATTGTCAAAAATTGTCAAAATTGTCAAAATTGTCAAAATTTGTCAAAATATGTCAAAATTGTCAAAATTGTCAAAATTGTCAAAATTGTCAAAATTGTCAAAATTGTCAAAAATTGTCAAAATTGTCAAAATTGTCAAAATTGTCAAAATTGTCAAAATTGGTCAAAATTGTCAAAATTTGTCAAAATTGTCAAAATTGTCAAAATTGTCAAAATTGTCAAAATTGTCAAAATGTCAAAATTGTCAAAATTGTCAAAATTGTCAAAATTGTCAAAATTGTCAAATTGTCAAAATTGTCAAATTCAAATTGTCAAAATTGTCAAAATTGTCAAAATTGTCAAAATTGTCAAAATTGTCAAAATTGTCAAAATTGTCAAAATTGTCAAAATTGTCAAAATTGTCAAAATTGTCAAAATTGTCAAAATTCAAATTGTCAAAATGTCAAAATTGTCAAAATTGTCAAAATTGTCAAAATTGTCAAAATTGTCAAAATTGTCAAAATGTCAAAATTGTCAAAATTGTCAAAATTGTCAAAATTGTCAAAATTGTCAAAATTGTCAAAATTGTCAAATTGTCAAAATTGTCAAAATTGTCAAAATTGTCAAAATTGTCAAAATTGTCAAAATTGTCAAAATTGTCAAAATTGTCAAAATTGTCAAAATTGTCAAAATTGTCAAAATTGTCAAAATTGTCAAAATTGTCAAAATTGTCAAAATTGTCAAAATTGTCAAAATTGTCAAAATTGTCAAAATTGTCAAAATTGTCAAAATTGTCAAAATTGTCAAAATTGTCAAAATTGTCAAAATTGTCAAAATGTCAAAATTGTCAAAATTGTCAAAATTGTCAAATTGTCAAAATTGTCAAAATTGTCAAAATTGTCAAATTGTCAAAAATTGTCAAAATTGTCAAAATTGTCAAAATTGTCAAAATTGTCAAAATTGTCAAATTGTCAAAATTGTCAAAATTGTCAAAATTGTCAAAATTGTCAAAATTGTCAAAATTGTCAAAATTGTCAAAATTGTCAAAATTGTCAAAATTGTCAAAATTGTCAAAATTGTCAAAATTGTCAAAATTGTCAAAATTGTCAAAATTGTCAAAATTGTCAAAATTGTCAAAATTGTCAAAATTGTCAAAATTGTCAAAATTGTCAAAATTGTCAAAATTGTTCAAAATTGTCAAATTGTCAAAATTGTCAAAATTGTCAAAATTGTCAAAATTGTCAAAATTGTCAAAATTGTCAAAATTGTCAAAATTGTCAAAATTGTCAAAATTGTCAAAATTGTCAAAATTGTCAAAATTGTCAAAATTGTCAAAATTGTCAAAAATTGTCAAAAATTGTCAAAATTGTCAAAATAGTCAAAATTGTCAAAATTGTCAAAATTGTCAAAATTGTCAAAATTGTCAAAATTGTCAAAATTGTCAAAATTGTCAAAATTGTCAAAAATTGTCAAAATTGTCAAAGAATTGTCA
>NC_073691.1:195810819-195876262 GCF_029784155.1 Uranotaenia lowii | reverse complement strand
ATTTCAGCGGCTAGGCTTCGCCGCCACGAGTTTCTGGGCCTGCCTCTTCTTCGATGACCTTCTGGATTCCAGTCAAGCGCCTCTCTGCAAATCTCGTTTTCATCTTTTCGCAGCGTGTGCCCAATCCATCTCCACTTACGTTCCCGAATCTCGATTTCTAGCGCCTTTTGATGACACCGGCGATGAAGTTCCTCATTCGAGATCCAGTTGCCAGGCCACCAAGCGCAGATGATGTTCCGCAGGCAGCGATTCACAAAAACTTGCAGTTTTCGCGTCGTCACCGCATATGTGCACCAAGTTTCACACCCGTACAACAATACGAATTTGACGTTTGAATTGAAGATTCGGATCTTAGTTCGTAGGGAGATCTGGCGTGACCGTCAGATGTTTCAGAGACTCGCCTTTCTGATCTGGGTTTCGATGTCTTTCCTGGTAACACCATCAGGCGTTATCTGGCTACCAAGATACTGGAAGCACTCCACTTTCTCAACCTGTTGCCCAGCTACCATGAAACTGGAGGGATTTCCTGTGTTGATCTCCATCGACTTGGTTTTTCCGACATTGACTTTGAGACCTGCTGCCTTGAAACTTTCGGTGAGGTCGTCGAGTTTGCTCTGCATATCCGGTTGTGTTTGGGCGAGCAAAACAATATCGTCTGCCAAGTCAAGGTCGTTCAGATGCTCCATTGTTGAAGGATTCCACGGCAATCCTCGGTTTGGTGCACAGTCGATCGATCCAGTCAGAATCTCATCCATTACGATGAGGAAAAGTAGCGTTGATAAGATACATCCTTGTCTCACTCCAGCAGTTACCGGGATTGGTTCGGACAAGACACCATCGTGCAAGACCTTGCACGAAAATGCCTCGTATTGTGCTTCGATGAGATGGACTAGTTTCTCTGGGACCCCTCGTCGCCTTAGAGCCGCCCAGATGTTTTCATGATTAAGTCGGTCGAATGCTTTTTCGAAATCAACGAACACCAGCAGAAGAGAGTCCTGGAATTCGTTGATTTGTTCCAGTATTATTCGTAGCGTTGTGATGTGGTCCACACATGATCGTCCGGATCGGAATCCAGCTTGTTGCCGTCGGAGTGTAGCGTCGATTTTCTCCTGGATCCTGTTCAGGATCACTTTGCAGAGTACTTTGAGGGTTGTACAGATCAACGTTATGCCTCGCCAGTTACCGCACTCTGTTAGGTCTCCTTTCTTTGGGACCTTTACAAGGATACCCTGCATCCAGTCGGCCGGGAATGTTGCAGTATCCCAGATGTCAGCGAAAAGACGGTGCAACATTTGTGCTGATAGGGCAGGGTCGGCTTTCAGCATTTCAGCAGGGATGCAATCGATCCCAGGTGCTTTGTTGGATTTCATGTTTTTGATTGCCGCTTCTATTTCAGCCAGCGAGGGCGCTTCCGAGTAGACGCCATTTATGCGACTTACTGTTGGCGCTTCAAGCTGCGGGTTCTGTTGGCCATCGCTATTCGTGACTCGGAAGAGTTGTTCGAAGTGCTCAGTCCATCGTTTGAGCTGATCTGTTCGATCGGTCAATAACTGACCTGCTCGGTCTTTCAGCGGCATTCTTGCATTAGTCCTTGCACCACTGAGGCGGCGAGAAATGTCATAAAGTAATCGGATATCTCCATTGGCGGCGGCACTTTCCCCCTCTTCGGCTAGGGAGTTTGTCCAGGCTCTCTTGTCTCGTCTACAAGCTCGTTTAACTGCCTTTTCCAGCTCCGCATATCGTAAGCGGGCGGCTGCTTTGGCTGACCCGGTACATGCCTGCTCAATTCCGACTTTCGCCTTTCTCCGATCATCGACCATCCTCCAAGTTTCATCCGACATCCATTCACTCCTTCTTCCACAAACTTTACCGAGAGTACCATGGCTCGTCGTGATAAAGGCATTCTTGATTCCACACCACTGTTCTTCGACTGTTCCGTCTGTCGGCAGCTCCGAGGCTCGGGATTCTAGCTGTTCAACGTATGCCCTTTTCACCTCTGGATTCTCCAACCGGCGGACGTCGTATCGACACCCGACTTTCTCCTCGCGCCGTTGGACACGTGCAACTCTCAGTCGTATCTCGCCAAGGACGAGGTGATGGTCAGATGCAATGTCTGCGCTTCGCTTGTTGCGGACATCAAGAAGGCTCCTTCTCCATTTTCGGCTGATGCAGATGTGGTCAATTTGATTTTCTGTTCGGCCATCTCGGGATACCCAAGTGACCTTATGTGCTGGTCGATGGGGGAAGAGCGATCCACCGATCACCATGTTGTTATTGCCACAAAATTCTACAAACAGCTCTCCGTTTTCGCTCATCTGTCCTAGGCCATGGCGCCCCATGATGCGTTCAAAGTCCTGATTATCGGAGCCAATCTTTGCGTTGAAGTCGCCTAAGTGGATTTAAATGTCACCCTTCGGAATTATCTCAACCACGCAGTTCAATTGACTGTAAAACTGCTCTTTCTCCTGCAAATCGGCAACGTCAGTTGGCGCATAACACTGGACCATTGTAAGGTTTCTAACCCGTGTTCTGAATCTGGCTACGATTATTCTTTCGTTTATCGGTTCCCATCTTATGAGGGCCGCGTAGGCCTGCGGGCTTAACAGGAAACCAACTCCTCGTTCCCGAGTAGCATGTTCCCCTCGTATGCCAGAGTAAAGCAGTACTTGCCCGGATTGTGTCTTGTGTTCTCCAGTATTAGGCCAACGGACTTAGCTCAGTCCCAGAATTTCAAGCTTGAGGCGGCTAGCCTCTCTAGCAAGTTGTTCCAGTTTGCCTTGTTGGAACATTCCAAGTTCCAATTCGTGTCCGTGTTTTCATGCTAAAAGTCGTCGCCAAAGTTCCAGGTCGGTCATTTCTTTCGAATTCCGTAACAATTTCTGAATCGGGAGCAGTAGGTTGTTAGCCTAAAGTCCCTATCCCGCGATGGGGCTGCCATCTTGGACTTAGCTGGCGGGAGCCGCATTTCATAAATTCAGCCGCTTGCTGCAAGACAGACGCTGTTTGAGCCGCCCCTGACCTGGAGAACAGACGCTCGGTTGTTGTTGCACGCCGCCCCTGACCTGGGGAACAGACGCGTGCGGCCACCTTCTCAGTCTGCATGCGACCAAAGCATCCACCGGGGTTGGGTACCCGATCTCCGCTTAGGTTACTCGCACCCCAGCCGGCACCGCGGGGAGGTAGAGATAGGAGTTGTGAATAAGAGGTGATATGACCACTATGGGGTCTCGTGTTGCACGTTATCCACCGTTTACCAGCCAAAAAGAAACTAAGTAATTAATAAAAAAAGTTATAACCGTTTCAAAATAAAAAAAATCTGAATCTATTGAAACGTGTTAGAAAAAGGCAGTCTTTGTTTTCTTGAGTTTTAGCTTTGTAAAGCTTGCTTTTCCATACAAATTTCCATGCAAAATTAAAACTCGTTGTGCTTATTCAGGACTCGATGAATCGCTTCCAAAATTTTTATTGCTTTTCTCAGTAATTAAAATAACCAAAAAATGTCAATGGAGATGCAACAATTCATAAATTTAAAATTTCGATACAAAGTTTGCAGTGCTCTACTGATAAACCATTTAGAAGAAAGGTCAAACAAGTCGTTTTTTTTTTATGAATACGGCTCTTTCGTTTTGGTATGTTGAAATGTCAATTTTTGTTCAGAATTTTCCATAATGATAAGAAATTTTTTTTTGTTGGCGATGAGGCAAAACTTGTGAACACTTTCAATTAAAAAAATGCATAGAAATTGCTCAGGATTTTTTGTGACTTAAAGTAGCATTTTCTTTGCATTGATAAGATTTTAATTAATTTTATTAACATTGTTTTCTTCTATGATTTTTTTTCTCTAAAATGTGCTCTGATTAATGTTTGAGGTTTGGCATATTTTTTTGTTTTTTGACCTGGTTTAAAGATATTGCAAAAAGTTTATGAAAGAAAAATTAATAATTGGATTTCTTCCTTTTATGTTTAATTTTATCTGAGACTCACCGTGAATTTTCCTCTCTATGTCTTCTTTGTATCGTTTTCATCAACATTTTGTCTCATTTAATTTTAAATCAGTATAAAAAATTTCATCGAAAATTAATTTTATAACTTTTTTCCTATAAAATTGAACATTATGTTCATAGCCTTAAATCAGTTTAGTTTTTCTAAGATTTTCATTACATTCTGTACTTATTTTTAGTTTGGATTTTTTTCCTGAATTTTGTCTCATTTTGTTTGTATTTTAGGCTCGTTTTGAATGATTGTTTTTCGATTTCATCTCAATTTTCGATCTATTTGTCCCCCTTAAGTTCATTCGAACTGACGTTTTGATTGCATTTTGTAATTTTTTTTGTCTTGGATTCATAGAAATTTTATCACTGATTTGTAAAAGTAAAGCTCCTCCATAAATTGTTTGTCAGTAACTGTTATTGAAAATGTTTAAAATCTTTTTTCATTTTTGAATAACATTGTATCTTTTTTTGTAATTTTTGTAATTTTTGTAATTATTTCAATTTTTGTGGTTTTTGTAATTTTTCCAATTTTCATATTTTTTGTCATTTTTGTAATTTTTTAAAATTTTTGTAATTTTTGTTATATTTGTAATTCTTTTGATCTTTTTGTAATTTGTGTATTTTTTGGGATTTTTGTAATTTTTGTAATTTTTTGAAATTTAAGTAATTTTTGTAATTTTTGTAATTTTTGTCTTTTTTGTCATTTTTGTATTTTTTGTAATTTTTGTCATTTTTGTATTTTTTGAAATTTTTGTAATTTTTGTCATTTTTGTAATTTTTGTAACTTTTGTCATTTTTGTCATTTTTGTCATTTTTGTCATTTTTATCATTTTTGTCATTTTTGTAATTTTTGTAGTTTTTGTAATTTTGGTAAGTTTTGTAATTTTTGTTATTTTTATAATTTTTGTAAATTTGGAATTTTTTGTCATTTTTGTAATTTTTGTTATTTTTGTAATTTTTGTAATTTTTGTCATTTTTGTAATTTTTTGTAATTTTTGTATTTTTAAATTTTTTGAATTTTGTAATTTTTGTAATTTTTGTCATTTTTGTTAATATTGTAATTTTTGTAATTTTTGTAATTTTTGTAATTTTTGTAATTTTTGTAATTTTTGTAATTTTTGTAATTTTTGTAATTTTTGTAATTTTTGTAATTTTTGTAATTTTTGTAATTTTTGTAATTTTTGTAATTTTTGTAATTTTTGTAATTTTTGTAATTTTTGTAACTTTTGTAATTTTTGTAATTTTTGTAATTTTTGTAATTTTTGTAATTTTTGTAATTTTTGTAATTTTTGTAATTTTTGTAATTTTTGTAATTTTTGTAATTTTTGTAATTTTTGTAGATTTTGTCATTTTTGTAACTTTTGTAATTTTTGTAATTTTTGTAAATTTTGTAATTTTTGTAATTTTTGTACTTTTTATAATTTTGTTATTTTTGTAATTTTTGTTATTTTTGTAATTTTTAAAATTTTTGTAATTTTTGTAATTTTGGTAATTTTTGTAATTTTGAAAATTTGTAATTTTTGTAATTTTTGTAATTTTTGTAATTTTTGAAATTTTTTTAATTTTTGTAAATTTTGTAACTTTTGTGATTTTTGTAATTTTTGTAATTTTTGTAACTTTTGTAATTTTTGTAATTTTTGTAATTTTTGTTATTTTTGTAATTTTTGTAATTTTTGTTATTTTTGTAATTTTTGTAATTTTTGTAATTTTTTGTAATTTTTGAAATTTTTGTAATTTTTGTAATTTTTGTAATTTTTGTAATTTTTGTAATTTTTGTAATTTTTGTAATTTTTGTAATTTTTGTAATTTTTGTTATTTTTGTTATTTTTGTAATTTTTGTAATTTTTTGTCATTTTTGTCATTTTTGTAATTTTTGTAATTTTTGTAATTTTTGTTATTTTTGTAATTTTTGTAATTTTTGTCATTTTTGTAATTTTTGTAATTTTTGTAATTTTTGTAATTTTTGTCATTTTTGTAATTTTAGTAATTTTTGTAATTTTTGTAATTTTTGTAATTTTTGTAATTTTTGTAATTTTTGTCATTTTTGTAATTTTTGTAATTTTTGTATATTTTGTATTTTTTGTAATTTTTGTAATTTTTGTAACTTTTGTAATTTTTGTAATTTTTGTAATTTTTGTAATTTTTGTAATTTTTGTAATTTTTGTCATTTTTGTAATTTTTGTTATTTTTGTAATTTTTGTAATTTTTGTCATTTTTGTAGTTTTGTTATTTTTGTCATTTTTGTCATTTTTGTAATTTTTGTAATTTTTGTAATTTTTGTAATTTTTGTAATTTTTGTAATTTTTGTTTTTTTGTAATTTTTGTAATTTTTGTGATTTTTGTAATTGTTGTAATTTTTGTAATTTTTGTAATTTTTGTATTTTTTGTTATTTTTGTTATTTTTGTAATTTTTGTAATTTTTGTAATTTTTGTAATTTTTGTAATTTTTGTCATTTTTTAATTTTTGTTATTTTTGTAATTTTTGTAATTTTTGTAATTTTTGTAATTTTTGTAATTTTTGTATATTTTGTAATTTTTGTTATTTTTGTAATTTTTGTAATTTTGTAATTTTTGTAATTTTTGTAATTTTTGTTATTTTTGTAATTTTTTGTAATTTTTGTAATTTTTGTAATTTTTGTAATTTTTGTAATTTTTGTAATTTTTGTAATTTTTGTAATTTTTGTAATTTTTGTAATTTTTGTAATTTTTGTAATTTTTGTAATTTTTGTAATTTTTGTAATTTTTGTAATTTTTGTAATTTTTGTAATTTTTGTAATTTTTGTAATTTTTGTAATTTTTTAATTTTTGTTATCTTTGTAATTTTTGTTATTTTGTATTTTTTGTTATTTTTGTAATTTTTGTAATTTTTGTAATTTTTGTAATTTTTGTAATTTTTGTAATTTTTGTAATTTTTGTAATTTTTGTAATTTTTGTAATTTTTGTAATTTTTGTAATTTTTGTAATTTTTGTAATTTTTGTAATTTTTGTAATTTTTGTAATTTTTGTAATTTTTGTAATTTTTGTAATTTTTGTAATTTTTGTAATTTTTGTAATTTTTGTAATTTTTGTAATTTTTGTAATTTTTGTAATTTTTGTAATATTTGTAATTTTTGTCATTTTTGTAATTTTTGTAATTTTTGTAATTTTTGTAATTTTTGTAATTTTTGTAATTTTTGTATTTTTTGTAATTTTTGTAATTTTTGTAATTTTTGTAATTTTTGTCATTTTTGTAATTTTTGTTATTTTTGTAATTTTTGTAATTTTTGTTATTTTTGTAATTTTTGTAATTTTTGTAATTTTTGTAATTTTTGTTATTTTTGTAATTTTTGTAATTTTTGTAATTTTTGTAGTTTTTGAATTTTTGTAATTTTTGTAATTTTTGTAATTTTTGTAATTTTTGTAATTTTTGTAATTTTTGTAATTTTGGTAATTTTTGTAATTTTTGTAATTTTTGTAATTTTTGTAATTTTTGTAATTTTTGTAATTTTTGAAATTTTTGTAATTTTTGAAATTTTTGTCATTTTTGTAATTTTTGAAATTTTTGTCATTTTTGTAATTTTTTGTATTTATTGTAATTTTTGTAATTTTTGTAATTTTTTAAATTTTTGTAATTTTTGTTATTTTTTCTTTTTGTAATTTTTGGAATTTTTGTAATGATTGTAATTTTTGTAATTTTTGTAATTTATGCAAATTTAGTAATTTTTGTTATTTTTGTAATTTTTTTAATTTTTGTAATTTATGTAATTTTTGTCATATTTAAAATTTTTGAAATTTTTATTTTTTGGAATTTTTGTAATTTTTGTAATTTTTGTAATTTTTGTAATTTTTGTAATTTTTGTAATTTTTGTAATTTTTGTCATTTTTGTAATTTTTGTAATTTTTGTAATTTTTGTAATTTTTGTAATTTTTGTTATTTTTGTTATTTTTGTAATTTTTGTAATTTTTGTGATTTTTGTAATTTTTGTAATTTTTGTAATTTTTGTAATTTTTGTAATTTTTGTAATTTTTGTAATTTTTGTAATTTTTGTAATTTTTGTAATTTTTGTAATTTTTGTAATTTTTGTAATTTTTGTAATTTTTGTAATTTTTGTAATTTTTGTAATTTTTGTAATTTTTGTAATTTTTGTAATTTTTGTAATTTTTGTAATTTTTGTAATTTTTGTAATTTTTGTAATTTTTGTAATTTTTGTAATTTTTGTAATTTTTGTAATTTTTGTAATTTTTGTAATTTTTGTAATTTTTGTAATTTTTGTAATTTTTGTAATTTTTGTAATTTTTGTAATTTTTGTAATTTTTGTAATTTTTGTAATTTTTGTAATTTTTGTAATATTTGTAATTTTTGTCATTTTTGTAATTTTTGTAATTTTTGTAATTTTTGTAATTTTTGTAATTTTTGTAATTTTTGTAATTTTTGTAATTTTTGTAATTTTTGTAATTTTTGTAATTTTTGTATTTTTTGTAATTTTTGTAATTTTTGTAATTTTTGTAATTTTTGTCATTTTTGTAATTTTTGTTATTTTTGTAATTTTTGTAATTTTTGTTATTTTTCTAATTTTTGTAATTTTTGTAATTTTTGTAATTTTTGTTATTTTTGTAATTTTTGTAATTTTTGTAATTTTTGTAATTTTTGTAATTTTTGAAATTTTTTAATTTTTGTAATTTTTGTAATTTTTGTAATTTTTGTTATTTTTGTAATTTTTGTAATTTTTGTAATTTTGGTAATTTTTGTAATTTTTGTAATTTTTGTAATTTTTGTAATTTTTGTAATTTTTGTAATTTTTGAAATTTTTGTAATTTTTGAAATTTTTGTCATTTTTGTAATTTTTGAAATTTTTGTCATTTTTGTCATTTTTGTAATTTTTTGTATTTATTGTAATTTTTGTAATTTTTGTAATTTTTTAAATTTTTGTAATTTTTGTTATTTTTTTTTTTGTAATTTTTGGAATTTTTGTAATGATTGTAATTTTTGTAATTTTTGTAATTTATGCAAATTTAGTTATTTTTGTTATTTTTGTAATTTTTTTAATTTTTGTAATTTATGTAATTTTTGTCATATTTAAAATTTTTGAAATTTTTATTTTTTGGAATTTTTGTAATGTTTGAAATTTTTGTAATTTTTGTAATTTTTGTTATTTTTGTAATTTTTGTAATTTTTGTAATTTTTGTAATTTTTGTAATTTTTGTAATTTTTGTAATTTTTGTAATTTTTGTAATTTTTGTAGTTTTTGTAATTTTTGTAATTTTTTTAATTTTTGTAATTTTAGAAATTTTTGTCATTTTTGTAATTTTTGTAATTTTTGTAATTTTTGTAATTTTTTTTGATTTTTGAAATTTTTGTCATTTTTGTAATGTTTGTAATTTTTGTAATTTTTGTAATTTTTGTAATTTTTGTAATTTTTGTAATTTTTGTAATTTTTGTAATTTTTGTAATTTTTGTAATTTTTGGTAATTTTTGTAATTTTTGTAATTTTTGTAATTTTTGTCATTTTTCTTATTATTATTTTTTTTTTTAAATTTTTGTCATTTTTGTCGTTCTCGTAATTTTTGTAATTTTTGAAATTTTTATAACTTTTGTAGTTTTTGTAATTTTGCTATTTTTGTAATTTTTGTAATTTTTTGTAATTTTTTAATTTTTGTAAATTTTGCAATTTTTGTAATTTTTGTAAATTTTGTAATTTTTGTAATTTTTGTAATTTTTGTAATTTTTGTAATTTTTGTAATTTTTGTAATTTTTGTAATTTTTGTAATTTTTGTAATTTTTGTAATTTTTGTAATTTTTGTAATTTTTGTAATTTTTGTAATTTTTTTAATTTTTGTAATTTTTGTAATTTTTGTAATTTTTGTAATTTTTGTAATTTTTGTAATTTTTGTAATTTTTGTAATTTTTGTAATTTTTGTAATTTTTGTAATTTTTGTAATTTTTGTAATTTTTGTTATTTTTGTAATTTTTGTAATTTTTGTAATTTTTGTAATTTTTGTAATTTTTGTAATTTTTGTAATTTTTGTAATTTTTTGTAATTTTTGTAATTTTTGTAATTTTTTAAATTTTTGTAATTTTTGTTATTTTTTTTTGTAATTTTTGGAATTTTTGTAATGATAGTAATTTTTGTTATTTTTGTAATTTATGCAAATTTAGTTATTATTGTTATTTTTGTAATTTTTTTAATTTTTGTAATTTATGTAATTTTTGTCATATTTAAAATTTTTGAAATTTTTATTTTTTGGAATTTTTGTAATGTTTGAAATTTTTGTAATTTTTGTAATTTTTGTAATTTTTGTAATTTTTGTAATTTTTGTAATTTTTGTAATTTTTGTAAGTTTTGTAATTTTTGTAATTTTTGTAATTTTTGTAATTTTTGTAATTTTTGTAATTTTAGAAATTTTTGTAATTTTTGTAATTTTTGTAATTTTTGTAATTTTTGTAATTTTTTTTTAATTTGTAATTTTTGTAATTTTTGTAATTTTTGTAATTTTTGTAATTTTTGTAATTTTTGTAATTTTTGTTATTTTTGGTAATTTTTGTAATTTTTGTAATTTTTGGTAATTTTTGTAATTTTTGTAATTTTTGTAATTTTTGTAATTTTTGTAATTTTTGTAATTTTTGTCATTTTTCTTATTATTGTTTTTTTTTGAAATTTTTGTCATTTTTGTCGTTCTCGTAATTTTTGTAATTTTTGAAATTTTTATAACTTTTGTAGTTTTTGTAATTTTGCTATTTTTGTAATTTTTGTAATTTTTTGTAATTTTTTAATTTTTGTAAATTTTGCAATTTTTGTAATTTTTGTAAATTTTGTAATTTTTGTAATTTTTGTAATTTTTGTAATTTTTGTAATTTTTGTAATTTTTGTAATTTTTGTAAGTTTTGTAATTTTTGTAATTTTTTTAATTTTTGTAATTTTTGTAATTTTTGTAATTTTTGTAATTTTTGTAATTTTTGTAATTTTTGTAATTTTTGTAATTTTTGTAATTTTTGTAATTTTTGTAATTTTTGTAATTTTTGTAATTTTTGTAATTTTTGTTATTTTTGTAATTTTTGTAATTTTTTGTAATTTTTGTAATTTTTGTAATTTTTGTAATTTTTGTAATTTTTGTAATTTTTGTAATTTTTGTAATTTTTGTAATTTTTGTAATTTTTGTATTTTTTGTAATTTTTGTCATTTTTGTCATTTTTGTAATTTTTGTAATTTTTGTAATTTTTGTAATTTTTGTAATTTTTGTAATTTTTGTAATTTTTGTAATTTTTGTAATTTTTGTAATTTTTGTAATTTTTGTAATTTTTGTAATTTTTGTAATTTTTGTAATTTTTGTAATTTTTGTAATTTTTGTAATTTTTGTAATTTTTGTAATTTTTGTAATTTTTGTAATTTTTGTAATTTTTGTAATTGTTGTAATTTTTGTAATTTTTGTAATTTTTGTATTTTTTGTCATTTTTAAATTTTTTTAAATTTTTGTTATTTTTGTAATATATTTAATTTTTGTTATTTTTGTCATTTTTGTCATTTTTGTCATTTTTGTCATTTTTGTCATTTTTGTCATTTTTGTCATTTTTGTCATTTTTGTCATTTTTGTCATTTTTGTCATTTTTGTCATTTTTATCATTTTTGTCATATTTTTTTATTTATTTTTTTTTCATTTCGTTCTTCATTTTAATTTGAATTTCGGTAATCTATGTTATCAAAATTGATTAACTTATTTATTTTAAAAGGGAAAGAGTTCAGTTAATTTTCCTGGGACATGGTAATCCAGATTTAATTTTATTTTTTCATTCTTAAGCAGGTCTCATCGATTGGTGCTGGTTTTCTCAAAATCCCAATAAATTTATCTACTACTTACTTTCGTATCAATTGGCTTCTAACTTCTTGTTTTCTTATATAAGTAGTTGAAAGCATGAAGGTGCTATGGAAACTTATTCCACTCAATTCGGTCCGATTTGCAAAGAAAATTCCTTTCCGCAATTTCCATGGCATTTTTGTTTTTCGCTTGTTTGCCACATCTTTCAGTATCGGAAAACGTCTTATTTTGCACTTCCGATCCCGCAAAGTACGTCTCAAGTAGAATACAGATGTGGGTATAAAATTGTCCCAACACTTGCCGGAATTTTACTGTCAGTCTGTGAGTCCTCCGAAAATCCAGTTGCGAATGCCGGGGAGGATTTTTGCCCGTTTCCAATTTCCATACGCTGACTGGCTTGGCGCCTTCCTTCCTGAACGTTTCAAGTCTACTTTCTTGAAGGTTAGAACTGAATTGAGTGAACAGAACCGGAAGCCCAAAAGACGGCCCAATTGTCAGGAGAAGGTCTTCGCCAAGTGGAAAAGAATTAAGTACTTAGGCATTTGGCTGGTGAATTGGTGAGGAGGGAAACGAAAATATTTCTTTGGAGTAATTTGCACGCTGCCTAGTCATCACATCCGATCGGGAAAGGAAAGAAAGCTGCCGGCTCCGGATGCCGGGCGAAATCTTTCTCTGAAAGTACCTCCCCGAAAAGGGCAAAGGAATTGTGGGAAGGAAATCGTTTCCATTTCCAGGAAAATTTCTAGCAGAATTAATTACCGGTTTGCAATTCTTGTGTCGAGTTTCTTGGAATTCGATTGTGGTTTCAGAGTTGACAAATTTCCGCAAAAATAAGATTGATTTTCAAGTTTTCCAGTTGATGAATTTTAAAGTAGTCTTTTTGTACTATCGACGATTGTTTGAAAAACAAATGCTGTGTTTTGTGATTGTATTAAATATTTTTTTTTTTGCATGTAAAGATTTGACGGCTCAACGATGAAAACATTATGTCCGCGAGTTCGAGCCCAAGAGTAAATATCGAACACAGTTGTACCGGATAAGTTTTTCAATATTTATCCGCCAACCGGAACGTTGATAAAGTCGCGAATGCCATAAAGATGGTAAAACGACTATAATCGAAACAAAAAAAAAAAAAAAAAAAAAAAAAAAAAAAAAAAAAAAAAAAAAAAAAAAAAGATGAAAACATCATCATCATCGCCATCACCATTTCAGAGTTAATCTTCATTTTAGCTAGCTAGCGCGCTCAGCTGAATGGCAAAAGGAAATAAGAAAGGAAACATCAAAACTGATTGTTAAATTATGCAGAACACCTCCCCGGCATTCGGGAAACTCCCAAGGCAAACAAAAACCAGCCGCGTACGCCTTCTTCCAACTTCCTCCAGGTGGTTCCGCCCACTTTTTTCCGGTACATGAAGGCGCTCGGAAGATGAACCCAGTGGCTAAGTCCTAACAACAGAGAAGTGGTAGAATTCATACAATTCCGGTGCGCTCGAAAATTGGCCTCCGGTGGGTTTTCGGAAGGGAAATTTTACAGAACTGAGAGGGTCGTCCAGGAAGACTGATCTAATATTTTCATTTTTCTAATATGTTTTTTTTTTTGAAGAATTGAGTCTCCAAATAATTCTCCGATACAAAGTATTTAAAAATCCTGTACCAAGTGAAACTTGAAAATTTCATCAACACTTGTACCCGAGATTTTTTCAAATTTTTACTTAAAATAAGTCGAATTAGATCTGTGTGCAATATAGATTGATTGCAAGTTTGTGTCTGTAAGATTTCGTCAAATTTTTCCAATTTATTTAGAATTTGGGTTATTTTTAATTCAACCACCCTTTTTTCCCCTACCTCTCCCATTTGATGTTTCTGCTCCAAAGAAGAATTTTAAATTTGTTTCGGCCTAACTCTGGATATCAGAAGAGTTGGATGAATGGTATTTATTTTTCCTGGCAAGTCGAAACCCCTCCAAAATCCAACAGCTCATAGCCAAACGCCTCCAAAATCACAAGCGAAGTTGAACGCCAAATTGCTGCCGCAGCTGATGGTATTGATGTTTATTATGATGACGATGATGAAAGGCGGCCAGCAAAACACAATATTGCATCCTACTTTAATATAAATAAACTCGAACCGTCAAGCTTTAAAAAAATGACAAAAATGACAAAAATGAAAAAAAAAAAATGATAAAAATGACAAAAATGACAAAAATGACAAAAATGACAAAAATGACAAAAATGACAAAAATGACAAAAATGACAAAAATGACAAAAATTACAAAAATGACAAAAATTACAAAAATTACAGAAATTACTATAATGACAAAATTGACAAAAATGAAAAAATTTTCTAAAATAACAAAAATTACAAAAATTACAAGAATGACAAAAATTACAAAAATTACAAAAAATACAAAAATTACAAAAATTACAAAATTTATAAAAATTACAAATATTACAAAAATTACAAAAATTACAAAAATTACAAAAATTACAAAAATTACAAAAATTACAAAAATTACAAAAATTACAAAAATTACAAAAATTACAAAAATTACAAAAATGGCAAAAATCACAAAAATAAAAAAAAATACAAAAAAAAAAACAAAAATTATAAATATTGCAAAAATTAAAATATTAACAAAACTTATTTTAAAAAAATGGACAAATTTTTTCAAAGATGATCAGAAAGTAACAAAAATAAGACCAAAATTCAACTCCAAAAACTTCAAACTTTATTTATTATAAGACTTATTGAAATTGAATGAAAACAAACATTGAAATGAGAATTTTCGAAAGAAACAAAACAAGAAAAAGAAACAAATAAAATGAAATAGAAAAAAAACATGTTTAAAGTTTTTGGATTGGCAATAGAACATCATATTTCAATGATGCCAAAGTGAGTGACAAGTAAGTCATAATCAAAGAAAAGGCATAGATAAGAGAAATTCAATAATTTAACAAGATTTCAATGAAATTCAAGACCGATTTCAGAATTCACAACTTTAAGAGGGTCTTAAATTATATAAATAAGAGATAAAATTTTCAAAAATTAAACAAAACAAAAATTATAGAAATGCGATCAAATCATCAGTTAAAATAAAACTAAAGCGGACGAACAGTAAAAAAGTTGAGATGAAATCGTTAAAAAAATATTTATAATGAGCCAAAATTACAAAATCAGGCCAAAATCAGTTCAAACTGTAACAAAAATAAGATAAAAATTAAATGTAATGAAAATTAAAAAAAAAATTAAACTAAAATCGCTCTGTAAAAAATAATTTATTCAATATAATTTTTAATCAAATATATCAAGTTCTTTGAATAATCTTGAATGTTCTTTAAATTTAGAGATATTAGATTTTCAAAAAAACATGGCTCTAGTTATAGCGAGAATAGTTTGTCATAAAAACGCACAGATTTTCACCTCTTTCAAACATATCTCAAAATAGAGTTTTTCAACAAAACTCCACGTCGAATGACATTTTTAAATAAAGAATTAAGTGTCAACTTTTTGAAAAAAAAACAAAATGTAGTTGCTTAAACGTGCTAATGAAGCAGTTATTAAACATTTTGTGAGGCATGTTTTTTTTTTGATTATCGTGAATTTTAACCATTTTTCTCAATGACTCGTTCTTAGAATGGAGGCCAACTGTTGAGGGCCGATAAATAAAAGAAACTTTGTATTTTTACTTATATAGCTCGAACAGTCAATTTCCATATTCATATAATTGAATCCTTTTAATATTATCATTGCTGTGCAAATGTTTTCGTTATTGAAAACATTTTATTTTTCTTTAATCTAAACTATTTCAGGGTATAAAAAAACATGAATTAAATTGGTAAAAGGTTATAAACAGCTCAATTATTTTTCAGTGTTAGAGGAGGAATAACTTAATTGCTTGAAATCTTTTGTAAATAAACAAATTAAAAAAGAATAGTAGGTAGTCGTTTTTTTTTAATTTTTGTTTTTTCTTCCGAAAATTGAGCTGAACTTTTTAAATGCTAAGAAGTTAGTCTTCTAGATCTATGGGAGGTTCAAGGAAAAGTTCAATAATTCTACTGAAATAATTAATCTTACATCGATTTCAAATTTTCTTTCCGTTGAAAATAGTTTTGATAGCAAAAGTTTACGTTTATGAACTTGAAATATGTGTCGAAGGTATTGGAAAGGTAGATTTATAAAAGCCAGAAAACGGCTACATTTCTGATGTTTTAAAATCTCAATTTTTGTTTGAAACTGAATAACGGCTAAGCAAAACTGGTTTGTGATATTTCGATAACGAGATAACGAAAACATGAATTTGTGTGTTTAGTCAATTAATAAAAATTAGATGAAATGAGTTGTTGAACAGTCTATCAATTTGAATAAATTAAAAAGGAGAATGAAATTTTCAATGATTTTCAAATGTTATCATCAATTACAGGTAAAAAGATACAGAAAATACAGGAAAGTGCCTACTGAAAAAATCTCGGAACTACAATCACTGAACTTAAAACTGATTCTTCCTTCACACATCTTAATTACAATGCATTGTTGTGTAAAGCGTTTATGGTTATTACGAAATTTTTTGAATATAATACAATATTTTATTCAAATTTTAGATTAGATCCGACTTTTCAAATATTGCCTGAAAATTTTTAAATCCTCTTAACTTTTTGTTTGCGTTGAGTTTGGAGGAATTTTGAACATTTGTTTAAAAAAAAAATGAAATTCAATATTTTTTATTGTTTTAGGATGTTAAGTTGAATGGATAAACGTGGTTTTTTTTACCTAAAACTTTGCATTCAGCTTACAATTTCCGCTAATGTTCATTTCAATCGCCCCAAACACCTCAAATTTTCTCGAAAAGCAATATGTTCAACGCTGAAAGAACTCGAGAAACAGCTTATCGTAGGCCACCATGGTAAGTTTGAACTTTTAGGTTTACAAAAACGAGCATGACTATGGACGACTTCTGGCGAGAAACTTTGGGATAAAGAGCTTCAAAAACACTTCAAAGTGCAGTAAATTGGTGTGAGGTACTTTGCTAGTTCCAGACATCGATAGTAGGTGTTTGAAAAATAAAATTATGCATAATCACAGCAGACTCCAAAATCAGCAATTTGAAAATAAATTGAGATAAACATTCAATGTAGTTAAAGTAGTGTTTGACCACATCTCGTGGAATTAATCAGTTATTTCTGATTGAAGAGTTATACTTACTTCTTCTTAAGTAAGGTTACCAGATTGCCCGGTTTCATCCGAGTTTGCCCGAAAATTTGGGAAAAGTTCGGTCTGACCCAGTTGCCAGAAATTTCATTGAAAAAGCCTGGGATTTGCCCGGATTTATTCACCATCTTTGCGAAATCAAACAAAAAAATACAAAAAGTGCTGTACAATTTTTTTTATTTATGCGTCCAAAACGAAATTGTTTTAGACAAGTTTTGAGCAATATAATCTTGAAAGGTTTAATAGAAACCTGAAATACGATTTAAAATCTATCTCTGGGTCGCAGTTTAAAAATGTACTGATAGGTTTTGGTGAAAAAAGGCATTTTTTCAAGTTTTTTTTGTTGAGTTATTCCTGAGTTTTGATCAAATTTTCCCATATGTAGTCTGGAATTTTGGTCAACATTTTTAAATCAAATGCTCGGATTTTGCAAGCTTTTAGATGAAATAGCCCGGATTTGTCCGCCCTGGATCCGGGCTGAAAATGTTTGGGCAACCTCACTCTGGATTAATCATGTGAATGTTGAGTTACAGAATGAAGCTTCTTTAAAGCAGAAATCAATTGCTTTTCCATTGAAAGACTGGAGTTTTAAAGTTTCTCGAAGAACGACTTTTTTTTTAATCATCAACAGAAAAAAATCTCATATATAGTCAGCATTATTTCAGAGCCCCTTGAAGTGTATGGACGCTTTTGGATGATGAAACAGCAGAAGCTTAAAGTGAATTCCTCTTAAGACTACCAATCTGTAAATTGATAAATCTTGTCAGGTTTGTTTTGCAATACAAATCACCACATATGATAAGCTTCCAATGCAAATGATTGAGAAGTCTCAGATTTGTTCTTTACTAACTAGCAAGCAAGCGTATCATTTAAGTTAGGGAAAAGAATTCTCACCTCATACAAAGATGTTTGGAGATCTTCAAATAGATTATTTTCCAATAGAACAAACCTTCAAAACATATAAAGATACAACAACCCATTTACGATATTGAGTGGTTTGATTCAGTTCCTTCTGCTTCGGTTGCAAGTAAACTATCAAAGACTTCCTGGCATCTGCTCTGCAACTGCACTGCAGATAGCATCAACTAGTCTAATAAACTTCAATCAATTACGTTGAAACCTTGGAATCCAAATCGATCGATCGGACGCTTTGCTATGAATGTTTGAGCTGATTCCGTTTACCTATGCTCTTCCCTTTTTCCCACTATGATTCTATGAGTGTGTTAGTAAGTAAGTCAATGGAACGTGTTTGGCTGTTGTTAATAATTTCCCTTGGCACCTGGACGGCTTATGTGCAAACATTGTATGAACGTTTAAGCCATCCGAGCATAATTGGGGCAATTGAATGATTATCGTTTCAGTTTTGAACGAACGATTATCCCAAAACGTTGCCGCCGGCAGGTGTCAAATGCCCAGAGCTGTCATCCCAATTCCCTTTAGGAGTGTTTTTCCTTTTGCCGTAATGTATAACAATCCAACAATTCGAAAGACAGTTGATTACACTAATTTGAGAATCAAAATCCATCCTGTTGGAGTTTTGGAGCCAATTTACTAAGGTGACAAAGTAAAAAAGTTAATATTGACAATCATCCCCCCTTACCAGTCCTGCTATTCAAATTTGACGGAAGGAATGATTATCAACGATGAATACATTTAAACAATTTTTTATCTCCAAAATTTCTGGTCATTTTCTAGACTGAAAAAAACTTTAGTAAAAAAACGCCATTTCTGCTGCATTTCTGTGGCCTTGAGAAAATCAGTTCAAAAGGGAAAACACAATTTCAAAATCGAACTGGAAACAAAACAATCCGATCGAAATAAAAACAAACGGTTCACGGTAATGGAAATGTGGGAATGGACACCTTCCCCAAAAGCGGTGTCTTCTTTCGTTGCAAGCACAATTTTGAGAAGGAAAAGAAAACCAAACAAATCCAATAAGATGGGTGGGCTCTTAGGAAAAAGGGGGAGGGGTGAGCGCCATCATTCGTGACCTAAATAATAAACAACTCTTGCAACGAATGAATGGATTTGGGGTGCGGCCAAGATCCGTCTCGAGGTTGCATACTAAAAAGAAGGGTCTGACGGCCACGGTAGACACAGAAATAAACTGCGGCTGCCGTGGGACCGAAAGCATCGAGAAATCGATGGCTCAATTGCGATTTGTTTTATTGGGGTTAGTTTTCTTGGCCAAGATTTTAGGTTGAAGATTAAGACTTTCGAAAATTTGTGTACAATTCGAAAAAAAATTGAATAATAATTTTACCTTTTTTCAATTTTTCTTTTCAGGTGAGTTAACTTAACAAAAAAATTTTGTTGGTTTGGTAAGTTTAATAATTTCCAGGCGACGAAAAAATTGTAAAGACCCTTTTAAGCTCAAGATAACAGCGAAACCATTTCTCAGAAACCATTTTTTGTTGATCCTCATAGCCATCAGTTTTCCCCATCATTGACTTTTGACGCCAAGCATCAGGTGTGTGTGATTTTGTGTGTAACGAACATAAAACACACTTCAAACACTCAATGGTCTTTCATTCAAAGATGAAAGAAAGCTGAACATCCCCTCTTACCTCCATTTTCTCCCGGCAGCAGTCCACCATAAATAATACATTGTCACAAGGTAGAAGAAAAAAAATCTCAACATTCTTCACCAACCCAAAACCTAAATCCTAACCTAAAAGTTCCAGAATTATGGTAGTCGGGTGACGAAAAATGAAGCGTGAAAATTTCGACAACCCAAAACGACGAAACCAATAAACTAAACGGCCCGTGAAAAGGTCACCCAGGATGATCCCCTTTCGGCCAATTGGGTGTAAGAAAAAACGGATGGAAGAATGGGGGGATGATTTCTCTTCGGCCTGAAGGACGCCGAAATAGCTTTTGGCTCCAGTTAACCCCTTCCGGTTTCCGGGTGGAGATGACCATAGGTCATCTCAAAACTGCCTTTCCGATTATTTTTTTTTTCATCACCCATAGAAGTAAGTAGGTATCGTGTCAGCTCTATTTTTAACAATGCGGAAGAAAAATGTTGACAGGAAGATCTACATGGGAAATTTTTTTCTCCTCCGGTAGGTTCAAAAGATTTGAACGTCCTGTACAAGGGTATAAGTTACTGATTGAACAGATTGATGTGGGTGGACAGCAGGACCTGTTTAGAGTTTCTTCGCCAAGCTGAGTTAAGACATTTTTTCCGGTGCAATAAATTTTTGGGTTTCGTCGCCTTCCATGGAATTTTTTTCTTGGCAAAAATTTTGACATGGATAACTTGTCAATGGCAATTGACTGGCACTGTTTAACTTTTGTTCAGAGAACTTGTGAATCCTAAGGATCAGTTTCAATTTTTGCAAATCACAGTGATCTTCTCGAAGCTTTTCAAAGTTGAAACTCAGATTTTTTTTTTTGCTTTATCGAAATGGAAAAATTGAATGTCTCACAAAGTGTGTAATTAGATTGTGTTGGTAGCTTTTAATAGAAAAAAATGGTTACAACTTCATATCAACCTTGTTTGAAATAAAATAATAACTAAGATACTGACTAAGATAGTTGTATGGCAAATTTAGATCGATAGAATACAAACAAATATATAAAAATAAAAATATACTAAATAACCAGGCTTGAAGACAAATATGACAAATTAAAGGAAATTAGGAGTCAAAAATAAATAACATTGGCTGATCCGGCGCGCTATGCTTAAATTATTTACAATGTTTATTTTACAATTTCGGCCTTATCGGTATAAATTATGTTCTATATAATGTAAAAAAATTACAAGATCCGATAATTTTTGCTTTATTATATCATGAAATATTATTTAACCCTAGTTTTGGATTATTTTGTAACTCGATGGATGGATGGATGGATGGATGGATGGATGGATGCATGGATGGATGGAAGGTAATTCATAGTTTTAAAAATCTAAGAAAAAACATCCGAAAAAACATTTTTTTTTTGTTTCGATTATAGTCGTTTTAACATCGTTATGACATTCGCGACTTATATCAACGATGAAGTTGGCGGACAAGTCATTGAAAAACTTATCCGGTACAACTGTTCTCGATGTTAACTGTTGGGCTCGAACTCACGGACATCGGCTCAGAAAGCAACTGACTTGCCAACTGAGCTATATCACAAGCCACCTAAAAAACATACTTTGGATAATAAGATAAGCTACGAAAAGCTAAAAAAAAATAACGGTATTTTCATACAAACATCCATTCAAAAAGAAATGAAATTGCCAGGGCGGCTGCTCAGTCGTCAAAGTCGGAAAATGCCGAAAATATTTGGGAATAAAAATCTATCGGGAAATGCGGGAAAAAGTCGAGAATTCCAAGAATTCGGGAATTTTTGGCTTTGCTGCCCAGTGAATATATTTCAGTGCCTCTAATGCTCAACGAAATTTCAACTCCCATTTAACATTCAATTTTTTTTGTGTTTCAGTAGCGAAATGGATTAGCTTCAATTCTGACATCAACTAATTAAGGACATAATTAAAATAACAAATTACACAAATGTTATTAAAATTGGAACTCGATATCTGCATATAGAGATTTCTTGAAACGATGAATGTTTCAATATTGAAATGGTTCATAAAAAAATTACTTTAAACGGAAAAACTTCCAATTAATGCGTAGCATAGTTACGAGTTTTGGGGCTTTTTTTCTCATTTATGCTTGAATTTAACATTTTGACCCTTTAGTGAATTTTTTAACGATTATTTGGTTCGGTTTGACCTGGCTAAACTGAACTTTATCGCCCTGAAAATTTTGAAACAATAGAATTTGAATCTTATTTACAAAACCAAAAAAATCAAATTTGATACTGATTCTAGTCCTTAAAATGAAACTTTTATGATTCTTGTAGGAAAGATTTGTTCATTAAACTGAAGTTTCTCGAAAGAATGGAAATGAGATTTAATTCGTTCTGGTCCGACAATTTTTCTTCCGGTTTAATATAATAACTCATCAAATATATTCAGATGAAATATCAAGGAGTAAGTAATGTTAATTTTGATACCATTGCAATTGTATGGATAAAATCAATGAGGAGTCGTCAATCAGTCCCTCACCTTAATTCACACGGTGAACCAAAACCAGGTTTTAAACTGGATTTACGACTTAAAAACTTTTTTATTTTCTTTAAAAGCATAGAGTTTTACAAAGTTTGTGAAACACATTCTAATAAGATTGAAAAATACTGCCTTCTTTATGATTGAGTTCACTTATTTGCGGGTGTTTTGAATAATTTTAACGAAATTTGTCATATAATAAAAATTAGTTTTGCTACAATACACCTTTTTATCATATTCTTACTCTTTTTGCAGAATTTCCACTTTCTACATTGTTTTATTACTTCTTTTCCATAAAAAGCACGAAGTTTCTGATGGTAAATAACTTATTTTCTCTTAAATCTCAACTGTTTTGATTTTTTTTTCATACATTACCCTAATCGATACCATTTCTGTTTAATTTCAAACAATGTGCTTTTTCTCATTTTGCTTAGGATTTTTCAAAAGTTCTTATTGTCTTTAAAATTTGTTTTCTTGAAAGCGAGATACGAAAGTTTGCAGAGTAGGGGCTGGTCACAGGAAAAATTGAAATCTTGAATATTTTATGATTTTTGGGGTTTGTTTAAATTTTTATTGAAACAAATTACCGTTGAATAGAGCTTTTGAGACTGACTATTTTGTTTTTGAGAATCGGAACTTTTGTGATATCATGCGAGAAAAGGTCGGGGAAAATCGTGAAATGAAAAATTGAAACTGAGTGGACTTCCTGAATTGCCTTCTGGGCGATAATGATCTTCATTCAAATTTATGATCGTTTAAAATGATGTTGATGACCAAATTTCAAGTTTTTCAACAAAGATTTTCAAAGATACAGCATATTTTATGAAGCGATCTCTATTTTTAACGGGAATATCTGTTTTGTTATTTTCTGTCATTAAAGAGATTCCAAATGTTTGGAGCGAAAAATGGTTGGTTGAAGTAGATTGTCTGAAAATGTCGTGAAAAAATATAAGTGTGTCATAAATGACCCGAAAAAAATAGCAGATGGTCACGGAGACTTTTTTAAGTTAATTTCTGATAATCCTGAACTCTTCTTTTCACCTGCAAACAATTTTTTTTTTCGGAATTTATGATAATTACATTTCATATTTGTAATAAATCATATTCGTATACATCATCATTAAAACTTATATTGAATAAAAACACATACCTATTTCAAAAACTTTGAATTAAAATTTCATGCACAATAAGGAGCTGATAAGAAATAAATGTCATTTTGTCTTTAGAACACAAAAATTTTTAATTGCAAAGTAAACTTTAAAATTTTTAAAATAATTTAAAAATTAATACTGGTTATAAATAAAAAAAGATAAGTATTTATACATTTTGAATTTTTCTGAATTGAAAAACTATGAAATTTAAAAAAAGTATTTGTGTATATAATTTAAAATGTTTGAGATTGAAATTGGATTTTTGAAGAATGTTTTGTATTTGCAGAATATGTTTCATGACATATTCTTATCCTTTATTCTCCCCTCCTGGTAAGAGCATACCCAGATAATTGTAAGCTCAATGACCCTCAAATCATTCATGAGAGTTCCTTTTCAACTCATTTGTAACTATCTCTCGTCTTCCTGACACGGTCCTGAACTAAACCTATCATGTAATAATTGAATCGAGTTCTAATAATTTAAAATAAGGTTTCCAGATTGCCCGGTTTTACACGGGTTAGCCCGGATATTTAATTTAAAATTTGCCTTGGTTTATTCCCATTCTTAAATCAAACTAAAAAAACAGATCCTGTTGTATTTATTTCTATTTATGCGTCCAAAATGAAGCCCAAATGCAATTTAAAATCTACTGATAAATTTTGATAAAAATAATATTTTATTTCTAGATTTCTGCTGAGTAATTCTAAAGTTTTGACCAAATTTTTCAGGAATTTGCCGACAGTTTTTGAACCAAATCCTTAAATTTTGCCAGGTTTTATGATAAAATAGCACGAATTTGTTCGGCCTGGTTACGTGCAGAAAAAATTCTGGCAACCTTAAATTAAACTAGTGTAGCATTGTATCATTCTTTATCATTTATGAGTTTTTATACTTCAAATCTTTAAAAAATATTATGTGAAGAATCCCCATGTAGATTGGCTATATTCCACGTTTGATTTTCTTTCTTATACTTTTTACAGGTTTTCAGTTTTTGTAGGTTGAAGATGAAATCTGCGAAAAATAGGCTATGTCCATTTTTCCCGTTATTTGGATAAAAACTCGTTTAGTTCTTAGCATTGAAGGTTGTCAGAAGATTTACCAGACATATTCGGACCGGATGAATTCAGGTTATTTTATCTAAAAATCTGGAAAAATCCGGACATCAGATTTCAATACTTTTAATCTATAATCCGGGCAGTATCCTAGCAAGTTTGGTCAAAACCACGGAATTATTTAATACAAAATGAAAAGGAATACATTTAAAAATGTATTTATTATCAAAAAAAAACATCGGCAGGTTTAAAATTATATTTAAGGCGTCCTCAAAATTGTTCATGATTATACTTGATAAACTTGTTCTAATTTTATTTTTTTAACTCAATTTTAGTTTTTTCTAAGTTGTGGAAATAAAACGAAAAAAACAGTGCAAAATCCAGACATTATTTCACGAAATCCGGGCAGGACCAAACTTTTCCTAAATTTTGTGTCAAATATCCGGGAAAAGTCCGGGTAAAACCGGGTAATCTGGCAAGCTTTTCTAAGCATCACCATAACAATCTGGTTCAGTTGAGCGTTCTTTGAGCAAGTTTTAGCAATGTTAAAATTTTTCGATTGAAAAAAAATGTTATGTAAGTTGCTTCCAAATGATGGTGGCTTCAGATGAAATCCTAGCAGAATCCTTGGAATTTAAAGCTTAAAAAACAAATTCCGGATAAAATAAAACAGGACTACTGAGCGAAAAAAAACTATTTCCAATCCAATGGGGTAGATGTTAAAAAAACGGCTGTTTAAAAACATAAAAACTTTCTTCAAAATTCGGATTTTAAATCCCTCTGAACAATGACATTTTCGATTTAAGTTTTCGCAGTATACAAAGATAAAAGTTATCTTGAGAATTCGATTTCCAAAACAAATTTCAGTTCTCCATATTTAATTACTTTCTAAGAACTATTTGAGTCGAAGAAACATATACATATGTATAGGAATGATCATATAAATAATGCTTTTTAGAGTTTCTAAAATGTCCCGCTTTTTTCGGCAATTTCCCGCTAATTTACTTTTACCAAAACATTTTTTTTGCGTTTCGTTACGTTGATTGAAAATTTCAACATAATGTGACAGAAAAAACAAGGGCAACAATTCCAAAGTCTTCTCTACATGCAAGAAGGTTTTAAAAAATTAAACAAGGCCATAAATCTCAACTTTTTCTGAGGTACAAAGAATTTAAGCGCTAATGCTGATTATTTTGATGCTCTAACACTTTCAAAAATAGGTGAAAATTATTTAAGAAAATGCGGATCAATTTTGACAAAACTTTAGAACAAACCAAAAAAAGAGGTATTTATCAACTTCTTTCGGGACCGCTATTAATTTTAACTTCTGAGAAAATAGGCTAGATTTGTTATCTATTTGATTAATTTATTAAATTCTGAAAAATAACTTTTTTCAGAATTTTTCATCAAATGTAAACTAAATTGACTGAAAGGTAAATTTATAAGCCAAAAATCAAATGGTTTTGCAGACTTCAGCAAATTTGTTAAATAAAATTAACGCTTTTTTTAAGAACTTTCTCTAGAAATGTAAAAAAACTTGTTTTTTCAAACGATAAAACATTGTAGGATTAAATCATCATCATCATCATCATCATCATCATCATCATCATCATCATCATCATCATCATCATCATCATCATCATCATCATCATCATCATCATCATCATCATCATCATCATCATCATCATCATCATCATCATCATCATCATCATCATCATCATCATCATCATCATCATCATCATCATCATCATCATCATCATCATCATCATCATCATCATCATCATCATCATCATCATCATCATCATCATCATCATCATCATCATCATCATCATCATCATCATCATCATCATCATCATCATCATCATCATCATCATCATCATCATCATCATCATCATCATCATCATCATCATCATCATCATCATCATCATCATCATCATCATCATCATCATCATCATCATCATCATCATCATCATCATCATCATCATCATCATCATCATCATCATCATCATCATCATCATCATCATCATCATCATCATCATCATCATCATCATCATCATCATCATCATCATCATCATCATCATCATCATCATCATCATCATCATCATCATCATCATCATCATCATCATCATCATCATCATCATCATCATCATCATCATCATCATCATCATCATCATCATCATCATCATCATCATCATCATCATCATCATCATCATCATCATCATCATCATCATCATCATCATCATCATCATCATCATCATCATCATCATCATCATCATCATCATCATCATCATCATCATCATCATCATCATCATCATCATCATCATCATCATCATCATCATCATCATCATCATCATCATCATCATCATCATCATCATCATCATCATCATCATCATCATCATCATCATCATCATCATCATCATCATCATCATCATCATCATCATCATCATCATCATCATCATCATCATCATCATCATCATCATCATCATCATCATCATCATCATCATCATCATCATCATCATCATCATCATCATCATCATCATCATCATCATCATCATCATCATCATCATCATCATCATCATCATCATCATCATCATCATCATCATCATCATCATCATCATCATCATCATCATCATCATCATCATCATCATCATCATCATCATCATCATCATCATCATCATCATCATCATCATCATCATCATCATCATCATCATCATCATCATCATCATCATCATCATCATCATCATCATCATCATCATCATCATCATCATCATCATCATCATCATCATCATCATCATCATCATCATCATCATCATCATCATCATCATCATCATCATCATCATCATCATCATCATCATCATCATCATCATCATCATCATCATCATCATCATCATCATCATCATCATCATCATCATCATCATCATCATCATCATCATCATCATCATCATCATCATCATCATCATCATCATCATCATCATCATCATCATCATCATCATCATCATCATCATCATCATCATCATCATCATCATCATCATCATCATCATCATCATCATCATCATCATCATCATCATCATCATCATCATCATCATCATCATCATCATCATCATCATCATCATCATCATCATCATCATCACATCATCATCATCATCATCATTCAATCATCATCATCATCATCATCATCATCATCATCATCATCATCATCATCATCATCATCATCATCATCATCATCAATCATCATCATCATCATCATCATCATCAATCATCATCATCATCATCATCATCATCATCATCATCATCATCATGCATCATCATCATCAGCATCATCCATCATCATCATCATCATCATCATCATCATCATCATCATCATCATCATCATCATCATCATCATCATCATCATCATCATCATCATCATCATCATCATCATCATCATCATCATCATCATCATCATCATCATCATCATCATCATCATCATCATCATCATCATCATGCATCATCATCATCATCATCATCAATCATCATCATCATCATCATCATCATCATCATCATCATCATCATCATCATCATCATCATCATCATCATCATCATCATCATCATCATCATCATCATCATCATCATCATCATCATCATCAATTTTTATCAGTTTTTTATTTAATCATTCCAGAAATCATTCATTTCGAAAAAAAATAATTTTTTGGTGATAATGGATTGAATATGTCGTATTTTAAAATTACAAAGTCATCATTGTGAATTTCAATCAAACAAGAACTTTTTGAACCATTTATTTCGATAACTGTAGAATATAAAATATTGTCCATCTTTTACTTTGATCACTGGCATTCTTGGCATTAAATTTCAATATATACTTTCATTTTTGTCAAATTAATTTTCATCATTATCTATATTTTTTGAATAATTTCTCTTAAGTTTAAATAGACTTTTTTCAAATTGAGATTACACATTAAAAACTCTGATAAAATTTTATTTTAATCATGCTTCATTTCATACCTCATCTGAAATTCATTTAAGAATTTGTTGTTCATTTTTCCAGTGCTCAATCCTTGGTGATTTGCATAGCATTTTTTTAAATTTTTATTTGATTTATTAGGTAAAATACAGATTTGTTATTTAAAAGTACATTCTAATATTCGAATAAGTTTTCCCAAAATTTGGGTAAAAATTTTTCTAATGTTTGCTTATTTTTGTTAAGGTCCAAGTTTTGTACCAAAAAAATCCAAATTGGCGTTATATCAAGCAGAAACATATCCTTTAGTTACTCACCTCTCAATCTCTGACCCAACCCAATTTCGATGCTTGACCGACACGCAAAACTGTGAGGACGCTCCTTACCTCCAAACATTTCTTCCTATTTTTTGGTCTCCCTACCCAGTACTATTCCACACTTTCTGCTGACTCATCTTCGAGGGATCGAAATAATCCACATCATTCATCCCCCCTTTCCCGGGAGAGAAGATCCTTTCAACCTTTTCCAATTGAGCAAAAGATGTCTTAGCTCCGAGTTGAGTGATTGTGTTGTGTCAGACGCATTTGATGATAGGTGAAGAAATACAAGAAAGCAAAAAAATGGGCCAAGAAAAAGGATTTCGCCCCCGCATTTCGATTGAATGCTGCCAAGGTGGCGTTGATGGGTGGGATTTTATTTTGCTTCAGTTTAGGGCAAGTGTGTTGAATTGGGGAGGATTTTCGGATGATGATTTCCTGTTGTGGGTGGATTTATGGGAATATGTTTTGCTTACTTTGTTTTTGGCAGATGAAGATGTTTTTTCCTGGAAAGGGGTCAATCAAGATTTACACGCAGATGAAATTGTTGTTGGGCATGGGCCGAAGAGTTTTTTTTTTCTATGAAAGACGAAATCATCATGAGATAAAGATGTTTAACATATGTTTTGGGATGATAATCCGATTGGCATAATTTTGATTGAGCAAAGCAGTGATGTTACACGTTTTCGTGTGCTAATTAGAGGGATCTAATAAATGAGGGAAAACAATAGAAATAATTACCCCAAGTGATGTTTGGAAAATCGAAAACACACAACAACTAATCAGTTGAAAGCTGCTTATAATTGGAAAAAAATATGGAAAATACAATGATTGATCAAATTCTAAGCATTGATTTTTTTTTTTTCAAATTTATAACTTAGACCTTCTTTAACAAATTAAATTGTGTTTGAGAGATTCAAATTTGAAAAACAGTCTTTATTTTTAAATGTTTTATATTTTCAAAGATCATTTGAGAAACAAGTTCCGTAACCGCAAATGTTTGACCGAAAGCCCATAACATTAGTCACTTCCAATCGTTACGCGTTTCACGATATCGTATCTATAAACATGCTCATATAAAAGCAAGAAAATATCCAAAGCAAACATTTCCGACAACCATCGAAGGAAAAAAAAACGCGTGACTCCCCGCAGCAAATCCCTCAAAAAGCGCAAACATCCTCCGGCAAAATAAAGCACCAAATAAACCAAAAGTGGGGCCAAAAGTTATCGTCGCCAATAAAGAAAATACCCTCTCGATGGAAGAGCATTACACCGAGCGTTTATCCCGTTTAGCAAAATGTCGAGCTTTAGCCGTTAGTCTGGTTTGGTGGAAGGGAAGGAAAACACCAGCCGGAAATCAACTTTGCCAAGCCCCTTCCTCGGTTTTGTGGCTGCTTCTACTGGTGTTGAAGATGAAGCCGGAGAAGAAGAATCCTCGCAAAAAACCCACCGGAATATCCTAACTGAAGGGATGAAACTCTCTATGCAAACACCCTGGCCACCCCTTGCTTCAGTAAAATCTCTCCATACCTCTTCCGGCTTTAATACCGGCAGAAGGGGCTTCGGGTCTCGTTCCGGAAGTTGAGAAGCGATTTATTTGCGGCGATTTGTCTCCGGGCGCGGAAATCCTACTTGACTTTTGTGGCATCTCGCCCGTCCTTACTTCCTTCCGACAATTCAACTTTGCCTTCGACTGATAGGACGAATCAGATGAAAAAAAATATTCCAGAACACATGTATCCGAAATAGGCAACCAAAAACTGGTGCTCGATTCTAGCGCGACACTTGGGAGGGAAAATGACTGCGCGAAGTACTGACGGTAAAAAAACGGCGCTTATCGAGAGACTGTTTTTTTTTTTCGGATGAAGAGAAGGATCGTTTGCTGACCGCAAATACTGGGAAATGATGGTAAACCAATTTTGCTGGGCGGCCGACGAAAAGACGTGTCGATAAACAGTGAATGACTTCAGGCTTATTGTACTCTCTGGAGCCACTGTTTCTTTTTACTAATCTATTTACAATTCAAATTGTTTTGAAAATAAAAACATGAGAAACGAGGAAGTAATTTTTTAATTTTTTTCACCTCAATTTGGATTTTTATAAAAAAAATAGTGCGTTTTTTTGAAAATATGAACATGAGAAACGAGTCATGCAAATGTTGCTCTCTGGAGCCACTGTTTCAAAAAAACTTTTAAATTTAAATGATTTTGTAAAAGAAAATATTAGAAACAACTTAGAATTTTTTTTCAATGTTTTCACTTAAATCTATTCTTCATAAGTTCGCTTCTAAAAAAGTATAAATTCAGATTGGTCTATTTTGAAAATAAAGCCCTAAAATACCTGTTTTATAAAGGAAACAAATATAACATGTTGGTTTCATGCTGCTTGAGCGATAAAGAATAAATTTTACTCCAAAGCCACCAAATTTGGTCCTTTCAACTAGCAATCAGTTGTGAATTTGGGACAAAAACATTTTAAAGAAAATCGTCGATGCAAAAATTCAACATAACATCATCAAGTTAAAAAAGTTATCTGATTTTCATCATAAAAAATTTTAATTCAGAAATTAAAAATATGATTAAAAAAACTGAAAATTTGAAATAATAAAAATCACTCATCGTTTCAAAATAATTAAATATGAATTGGGAAAATATCTCATGCGGGATGAATAATTCAAAGCCTACAAGTTTAAAAATTTCCCGTTAAAGAAATGGAATGGAAAGACAATACCTTAAAAGCACCTGAGATCTGATATTTTTCATTCAAAATCAACCTGGAACCTAAAATTAAAAAAAAAACAATGCAAAAATGCATGAACTTGTTTTTTAAACATTTAAACAATCGAAACCAAAATTCCAAATTCAAAATTTCTAATTATAAAACTTGGATTCACAATCCACAGTCCACAGCCCAAAATCCATAACCAAAATTACAGAAACAAAAAACTTTGAAAGAAATTCAAAACTGAAAATCTGAAATATCTCATCATGAATCCAAAATCCAGAATCGAGAATCCAGAATGTAAAGTCCAAAGTCCAAAATCCAAAATACAAAATCCCAAATCTAAAAATCAAATTCCAAAATGAAAGGTCCAAAATTAAAAATCAATACCAATATCCAAATCCAAAATCGGGAATCAAAAATCCAAAGTCCAGAATCCAAAATCCAAAATCCAAAATCCAAAATCCAAAATCCAAAATCCAAAATCCAAAATCCAAAATCCAAAATCCAAATCCAAAATCCAAAATCCAAAATCCAAAATCCAAAATCCAAAATCCAAAATCCAAAATCCAAAATCCAAAATCCAAAATCCAAAATCCAAAATCCAAAATCCAAAATCCAAAATCCAAAATCCAAAATCCAAAATCCAAAATTCAAAATCCAAAATCCAAAATCCAAAATCCAAAATCCAAAATCCAAAATCCAAAATCCAAATCCAAAATCCAAAATCCAAAATCCAAAATCCAAAATCCAAAATCCAAAATCCGAAATCCATAATCCAAAATCCAAAATTCTTAATCCATTAACATAAATCCAAAATCCTAAATCCTAAATCCAAAATCCAAAATTCGAAATCCAAAATCCAAAATTCTAAATCCAAAAACATAAATCCATAGTCCAAAATTAAAAATTCGATATTTTAAATTCAAAATCACAAACCCAAATTCATGAATTAAAAATTCAAAATCCATATTCCTAATTCAGAACCCAAAACAAAATTCCTGACTATACAAGATCCCATATCTACAATTTTCAATTAAAATTCAAAAGTCAACATCAAAAATCGAATTTCAAAATCATCTACAAAATATCGAAATTTTTAATATCTTCAATTTGAAAAGTTTATTAAATCGCATTCCATATGTGCTTCTTTCAGCGTTGCCCAGATTTTTTTTTGAAAAAATGCTCAGATGCCGGATTTATTCATTTCATTCGTCAAACTAAACGAAAAAAAAAATTTTTTATCATCCGAAACGAAATTTTTTCGAGCAAGTTTTAAAAAATTATCATGGAAGGGTTTTGGAGGCCTTGTATAGGATTTGAAATCTGTCTATGAATTTGAATGAATAAAAAAAATTTTATTTTCAATTAGTTTCTCATGATATTTATGTAGTGATTTCTTGTTTTTTACAAAATTTCCCTGGATATTGCCGGGATTTTTGGTCGTCAATTTTGAAATCAAATGTCCAGATTTTGTCAGGTTTTTCTATAACATCGCCAGGATTTTTCCGACCCGGATACGTTCTGAAAACATTCTGGCAACCTTTATCTAAAATCAAATACTTCTCTTCAAAAATCTTAGATTCAGAACTCAATAACCAGAATATTGGAAATTCAAAATGTAAAAAAAAATTAAAATCGCAAATCCAAAATCAAGAAACAGGCATCCGAAACTATATCTTCATTCTTCAAAATCTAAAATCAAAAGCCTGAATCTTTAGTTCAAAGTTCAAAATCCAAAATCTTTAAATCGATGAATGAAATACCACTGTGCTATACAGAATTTCAAATTCTTTAAACCAAACTCAAACTCTGAAATAAAAAATTACTTATTGAAATAATAAGACTTTGCATTCTTAAAAAAATCCATGATAAAAAAAATATAAAAAATACATGATAATCCAAACAAAAAAATATTGAATTTCAACATAAATTCAATTTCAACACCACAGAAAAAAGAGAGAATATGATAAATCAACGTAAATTTCTACGTATATATATTCACGATCTAAAATCCGAAATTCTTTCGTTTAAAATTCAATCGAATCTGAAATACGAAACCTGAAGATTGAAATGTTTAAAACGAAACACGAAATACGAAACAAGAAACACGAATAGCAATGAGAATTGTGGGTTCGAAAAACAAAGTAGGGAATACAAAATGAGAAAATACTTATCTTGCAGGATCCACCCGGACTTGCCCGGATACAAAATTTGGGAAATATCTGATCCAGGCCGTCCGGATTCCGTTGAATAGTGTCCGAATTCCTCCGGGTTTCAATCATTTTATTTGAAAATCAATCAAAAACTAAAATTGATGTATTTTAATTTTTGATATTTGTGTCCAAAACGAAAATTTTTTGAGCAAATGCTTTTAAAGTAGCTATGAACGGTTTTTTGAAAGTCTGAAGTATGACTTAAGCTTCGTTGATGCGTTTCGATGAAAACAAATTCAATAATTTTTTTTTCTTGATTTTTGTTGAATAATAACTTTCAAATCAAATGGCCGGATTTTGCTGGGATTTTAGATAAAAGTGCCCTTATTTTTCCGGCCAGGATTTGTACGAGAAAAATTCTGGCAACTATAATTTATACATCATACGAAATCCATAACGAGCTCGACTTATTTTTTGTGTCAGTTGTCTTCTCTCAATTTTGAATTATCATAATATTTATGAAATTTTCAAATCATACGAGTGATTTTTTTTTGTAACAATCGCACTTTTGCATTACCAAAATGACAATTTTGCATTATTTTAGAGTCTATTTGGATTTGGAATAATATGAATATTTCAATGTGATTGTTTGATGATTTGGTTCGACGAAATGTATGTTTAACTGAATTTATTTAATATTTTTTTTCAGTTTTTGTGGCATTTTCATGTGATGTTAATTAAGTTTGAATCTAAGAATTTCTGCTTAGTATAAATTTGAACCTACGTTAACTTGTTTTAAAATCGATCACATTACAGTATGAGTAACTATGTTACTTTTTTTTTTTATTTTGGTGTATGATACTTTTGAGTAATCATTGTATTCTTGGTGTTCTTTTTATAATTTTGCTACACTTTTGTTTACCGGTTTTTGTTAATTTTTTGTCATATTTGTTTAATTATTTTGTAATTTTCTTTAAGTTTATTTGAATTATTTCCGGGGCCTTTTGTATATTTTTTTTGAGTTTTTGTGTGGTTTTTTGTTTATATTTTTGTATTCTTTTTAATTTTTTTTGTTTTTTTTTGGCTAATTTATCCATATCTATAATATTTTTCAGTGTCATTTTCTTTAAATGACACGAATATGACACCAAAATGATAATAAATTATGGTATCTTATTGGCATGCAAATGTTCATATCATTTAATGTCATTTTTGTGCTTTACCTGTATTATTTTTACATCACTTGAAGTATTTTGTTTTTTATTATTATTTATCAAGTGATTTGGTCTTATGTTCATGTCATTATTGTTTTAGCTTTTTTATTTTTTTTTTGTCCTTTGGTTCCGTTTTTGTGTCAATTTTGTAAGCCTTTCATTTTATTCAGGAATATTTTTTTGGATTGATTTGTGTTCCGTTTATGTTGTGTTTACGTTTATGCGTGATATTTTTCAGACCTTCCGTATCTTTTATAATGGAATCATTTTTGAGCTCCTTTGAAGTCACATTGTTTCCCCATTTTGTCAATTTCTTTTGAGGGAACGAAAACTGGTAGCAATCTGGTGCAAAACTGGACAAAAACGAATATGCTTCTTAATTATTGGTTACTTAAGTCAGTTTTGCTGCAAACACTCTACTAAACACGAAAAAAATAGTATTTTTTTACTTGCTTAAGACATTACTTAGTTTTTTTTTAATGTTTTATTAGAAAATCTGGTTTATGTTATTAACAAAAAAATATAATCACATCTAACTCAAAAAATATAAATGTTAGAAATCTGAAAAAATGAATGTGTTTCAAAGTTCTAAACATGAACAAATATTCAATTTTGAGGAAGATCTGAAGAGCCCTGGCGCAAATTGTCAGATAATTAAAAAAAATCCCATTATGTCTGCATTTTCAGAAACATGATTTTGTTTTCATTTTTCCACTGCTGTGGTAGCTTTGTGCCAAAGTGTTGATAATCCTCCACCTGAAAAATGAGTTTTGATTAGTAACTTTCATTGAATATCTACCAGTCCAATAGAAACTCACCCTTAACTTGATGTCTGATTGCTAGAATATGGAGGAAAATAAAAAATAACTGTATTAATCATAAAAGACAGTGTTGAGAAGTTGTATGCACAACTTAACATCAAAACGTTGAAGGCTACGCATTGCATTTGAAGCTGGCCAGGGACTACCCGATCGAGTTCCCTGCGTTTCTGACGAAGGTGTATTAATCTAACCAAATTTCGAAAAATAAAGTCTCACCTTGCTTCAGCGTGCGAAAACTAACAGACTCCAATTTGATAACTCGACTATTGATTTTCCAGCAAATTAGACCATTTGCTGAAAAGTTCAGCAATTTGAAAAACGATTGCTAATTTTTCAGAAAAAATGACAAGAACACAATTAAATTTTGAAAAATCAAGTAATTTGAAAACCGATTGCTGTTTTTTATCAAAATTAGGGATTGCTGAACGCTTCCAGCAATTTTTTCAAACTGTAAATTGAATGAAAATCTTTGTGTGTTCTGCAGAAACATTAAACAGCAGATTTGTACAACTTCTTTAGGCGGTCCTTGACCAAAAATTTTACTCCTGAAAACAATAAGTCGTCCCTCAAAACACTCATGTGCAAATTTCCATCACAATCCGATGTATAGCATAAGGTTACCATATCCTTCAACGCAAAAAAAGTACGTTGAAATTATATTTCAAAATGTTTAGGAGAAACGGGAGAAACCAGGAAATTTAAGGCCATTCAAATCGTGACAATTAGTTGCTGGTTATGTGACTTACATGGCAATAATGATTTTTTTAAAAATACTTACATTTTCTTGCAGATTTTTAGTGAAAAGTCAAAGGGTGGATGGAATATTCGAAGAGATAGAGATCAAAACATCGCAAACATGAGAAAAGGTTGCATTTCAACAGGAGTTCAAATTGTTGTTGTGCTCTTTGCCAACTGTTTGGGCGCTAATTGCATATTCAAAGGCGCTCATGGCCTGTACAGTTTATTTCGACGCCTGGGAGAAGCTTTCTTAAAAGCAATTTTAAAACTTACGAAGTTGTTGTATTTTACTTATACAAAAGTACTGCTGATGAAATAGCAAACTTGCTTTTAAACGAAAATTTTAGATTTGTAAAACTCAACAAAGTGGGGAAACATGAAGTACCGTGCAAGTGTTGCATTTCTATCGGATTTCTTGTACTTAAGAACTGGATAAAATAAGTTCGTTTCTCTGATAAAATGTTTTTGAACGAAAAAAGTGTACATTCGGCAATATTTCACAAAAAAAAAGAGTAAAATGGATCGAAAAAGAGTACATGTACTCTTAAAGAGTACGTATGGTAACCCTAGTATAGCATCGCCAATTTCACTAAAACAATATTTTTCTTGTATAAACGACCCTCTTCAGAAGGGGGATGTAATTCGAAAATATGGAAAACTTTTTCATCGTTCCTGGTCCTAATGAACATTTATGTCGAATTTCAACTCTCTAGATCTTAAGAAATAAATTTAAATAAATTTTGTTTCATATTATCGTCCATCTTTAATAACAATAAAACAAAAACATCAACACGCCCGTTCATCAGGGTGGACTTCCATCGAACCAAAACGCCGTTGACAATTTTCCCAGAAACGATGTTAATGTTTCCGGTTTGGTTTGGTTTGCTTATTCAGTTAGAGACTGAGACCGTCCTCGTTCTTCCTGCCTGCTCCTTCATTAACCTTCCCCGGCGCCGTACGTCGTCATTTTCCGTCCAGTCAGAAGCACGCAGAAGTCCGCGACAGGCAACAGGAGGTCGTTTCACGGTCAGTAATTCATTTCGTTCCAAGCCCCCGCGAGCAAACAAGACACATCCGAAAAGCCGAAGCCAAAACGGAAGAAAATTGAATGGGCTCCACTTCACTCCATTTCGGCGCATTATTGTTTACGGTCGGAATGGACTTTCTGGTAGATAATTATTACATAATTGGATGAAAATTCCATTATTGAACTGTCCTGCGGCCAGATGATGTATCGGATGCTATTGTGGGCGATCGGAACGAAGAAGAAAGCAACTGGCAACGTGAATGGCTAATTTGTAGATAACTTTATTTTTTGTGAAGCAATTTGTGAACTAGCTTAAGGCACGCAACCATCCGTTTTAATAGATGTGTTCTTGAAAGGTCAAAACAATACAAGATTATCTTGGAGGTTTCTTGAAAAAATCCATTACTGTTTCGATGATAGAAATATGTTCGAGTTTCATTATTTTAGAATCTCTTTAAAGCTTCTCGTTATATTTATTGGTCAAAAAGCCAGTTCATTAAGTCTTATAACGAAAAAAAGCACCCCAAATTAAGACATCACTCCACAACAACCAATCGGAAAAGTCACCCGGAAAACATTCCAAACAATCACAAACACATTCATTCATCTCACCCACCCACGCAGACAGCCATCCATGGCTAATGGAGAGATAAAACTTGCGGAGCCAGAAAAATTTGCGGACATTGGGCAAACTTCTCACCAAAATAGGTGGCAGGGCGATAGGCTTTTGGGGACAATCCGTTGTCACCATCAAACTTTGCCCAATTATCTAAACGTGTTTGGACAGATTTATTTATTCCCATAGCTCGCCGCCATTCTCTGTAGGTATCTACAAGGGCTTATCTTGGCTTCGGCGTCAGTCGTCGTTGAGGTTTGTTTAAAAACATTTTCGTTTTTTTCTCTCTTTCCTTGTTCGGAAACGAAAATAATCCAATCAAATGGGTGTCAGTTGAAGCGATTTGATTTTACTGTGCAGTTTTCTTTGCAGAAAGTTGGGAAATGTTTTTCTACTGTTTTACTTTCCCAACACTGAGAAGCTTCGGCGCCAAATTAACATCAAATATTGATACAAGGTGTTAAGAGCAGGAAGCATGAAGCAACAAATTTATCAATTTTGAATTTGTAAAAGCATATCAACTAAATAGTGCAAATTTACAGGCCCTGAAGGCCTCTCTACCATGTCGGTTATTCCAACAGTTCCATACCATCGTTAGAATCCTAAACATTACGAAGTAAGAATCAAAGTGATGCACTTATATTATTTTTAAATGTCGAATTTAGAAAAAAGTTATTGTTTCAGTCTAGGGACTATTTCAAACATTTATTAAAAAAACAAAACTATTTTTTTTTAACAAATTGCGATACACATATATATTTTTTTATATTCAACCACAATTTCATCTTTTTTTTTATTGTGGTTAAAAAAAATTAAAAATACATATTGATAAATTTTGTGTAACAAGAATACAAAACAGTGATTAACAACTTTTTATTCTTGATGCTAAAATTTCAAAGTTTCAAAAATTGACTAAACTGACAAAATTGACAAAATTGTCAAAACTGACAAAATTGACAAAATAAACAAAACTAACAAAATTGAAAAAAATTAACCACATTGAAAAAATTGTCAAAGCTGTTAAAATTGTCAAAATTGACAAAATTGTCATAATTGACAAAATTGACAAAATTGTCAAAATTGTCAATTATCAAAATTGTCAAAATTGTCAAAATTGTCAAAATTGTCAAAATTGTTAAAATTGTCAAAATTGTCAAAATTGTCAAAATTGTCAAAATTGTCAAAATTGTCAAAATTGTCAAAATTGTCAAAATTGTCAAAATTGTCAAAATTGTCAAAATTGTCAAAATTGTCAAAATTGTCAAAATTGTCAAAATTGTCAAAATTGTCAAAATTGTCAAAATTGTCAAAATTGTCAAAATTGTCAAAATTGTCAAAATTGTCAAAATTGTCAAAATTGTCAAAATTGTCAAAATTGTCAAAATTGTCAAAATTGTCAAAATTGTCAAAATTGTCAAAATTGTCAAAATTGTCAAAATTGTCAAAATTGTCAAAATTGTCAAAATTGTCAAAATTGTCAAAATTGTCAAAATTGTCAAAATTGTCAAAATTGTCAAAATTGTCAAAATTGTCAAAATTGTCAAAATTGTCAAAATTGTCAAAATTGTCAAAATTGTCAAAATTGTCAAAATTGTCAAAATTGTCAAAATTGTCAAAATTGTCAAAACTGTCAAAATTGTCAAAATTGTCAAAATTGTCAAAATTGTCAAAATTGTCAAAATTGTCAAAATTGTCAAAATTGTCAAAATTGTCAAAATTGTCAAAATTGTCAAAATTGTCAAAATTGTCAAAATTGTCAAAATTGTCAAAATTGTCAAAATTGTCAAAATTGTCAAAATTGTCAAAATTGTCAAAATTGTCAAAATTGTCAAAATTGTCAAAATTGTCAAAATTGTCAAAATTGTCAAAATTGTCAAAATTGTCAAAATTGTCAAAATTGTCAAAATTGTCAAAATTGTCAAAATTGTCAAAATTGTCAAAATTGTCAAAATTGTCAAAATTGTCAAAATTGTCAAAATTGTCAAAATTGTCAAAATTGTCAAAATTGTCAAAATTGTCAAAATTGTCAAAATTGTCAAAATTGTCAAAATTGTCAAAATTGTCAAAATTGTCAAAATTGTCAAAATTGTCAAAATTGTCAAAATTGTCAAAATTGTCAAAATTGTCAAAATTGTCAAAATTGTCAAAATTGTCAAAATTGTCAAAATTGTCAAAATTGTCAAAATTGTCAAAATTGTCAAAATTGTCAAAATTGTCAAAATTGTCAAAATTGTCAAAATTGTCAAAATTGTCAAAATTGTCAAAATTGTCAAAATTGTCAAAATTGTCAAAATTGTCAAAATTGTCAAAATTGTCAAAATTGTCGAAATTGTCAAAATTGTCAAAATTGTCAAAATTGTCAAAATTGTTAAAATTGTTAAAATTGTTAAAATTGTGAAAATTGTCAAAATTGTCAAAATTGTCAAAATTGTCAAAATTGTCAAAATTGTCAAAATTGTCAAAATTGTCAAAATTGTCAAAATTGTCAAAATTGTCAAAATTGTCAAAATTGTCAAAATTGTCAAAATTGTCAAAATTGTCAAAATTGTCAAAATTGTCAAAATTGTCAAAATTGTCAAAATTGTCAAAATTGTCAAAATTGTCAAAATTGTCAAAATTGTCAAAATTGTCAAAATTGTCAAAATTGTCAAAATTGTCAAAATTGTCAAAATTGTCAAAATTGTCAAAATTGTCAAAATTGTCAAAATTGTCAAAATTGTCAAAATTGTCAAAATTGTCAAAATTGTCAAAATTGTCAAAATTGTCAAAATTGTCAAAATTGTCAAAATTGTCAAAATTGTCAAAATTGTCAAAATTGTCAAAATTGTCAAAATTGTCAAAATTGTCAAAATTGTCAAAATTGTCAAAATTGTCAAAATTGTCAAAATTGTCAAAATTGTCAAAATTGTCAAAATTGTCAAAATTGTCAAAATTGTCAAAATTGTCAAAATTGTCAAAATTGTCAAAATTGTCAAAATTGTCAAAATTGTCAAAAATGTCAAAATTGTCAAAATTGTCAAAATTGTCAAAATTTTCAAAATTGTTAAAATTGTCGAAATTGTCAAAATTGTAAAAATAGTAAAAATTGAAAAAATTGAAAAAATTGAAAATATTTTCAAAATTGACAAAATTGACAAAATTGACAAAATTGACAAAATTGACAAAATTGACAAAATTGACTAAATTGACTAAATTGACAAAATTGACAAAATTGACAAAATTGACAAAATTGACAAAATTGACAAAATTGACAAAATTGACAAAATTGACAAAATTGACAAAATTGACAAAATTGACAAAATTGACAAAATTGACAAAATTGACAATATTGACAAAATTGACAAAATTGACAAAATTGACAAAACTGACAAAATTGACAAAATTGACAAAATTGACAAAATTGACAAAATTGACAAAATTGTCAAAATTGACAAAATTGACAAAATTGACAAAATTGACAAAATTGTCAAAATTGACAAAATTGACAAAATTGACAAAATTGACAAAATTGACAAAATTGACAAAATTGACAAAATTGACAAAATCGACAAAATTGACAAAATTGACAAAATTGACAAAATTGACAAAGTTGACAAAGTTGACAAAATTGACAAAATTGACAATATTGACAAAATTGACAAAATTGACAATATTGAAAAAATTGACAAAATTGACAAATTTGACAAAATTGACAAAATTGACAAAATTGACAAAATTGACAAAATTGACAAAATTGACAAAATTGACAAAATTGACAAAATTGACAAAATTGACAAAATTGACAAAATTGACAAAATTGACAAAATTGACAAAATTGACAAAATTGACAAAATTGACAAAATTGACAAAATTGACAAAATTGACAAAATTGACAAAATTGACAAAATTGACAAAATTGACAAAATTGACAAAATTGACAAAATTGACAATATTGACAATTTTGACAAAATTGACAAAATTGACAAAATTGACAAAATTGACAAAATTGTCAAAATTGTCAAAATTGTCAAAATTGTCAAAATTGTCAAAATTGTCAAAATTGTCAAAATTGTCAAAATGGTCAAAATTGTCAAAATTGTCAAAATTGTCAAAATTGTCAAAATTGTCAAAATTGTCAAAATTGTCAAAATTGTCAAAATTGTCAAAATTGTCAAAATTGTCAAAATTGTCAAAATTGTCAAAATTGTCAAAATTGTCAAAATTGTCAAAATTGTCAAAATTGTCAAAATTGTCAAAATTGACAAAATTGACAAAATTGACAAAATTGACAAAATTGACAAAATTGACAAAATTGACAAAATTGACAAAATTGACAAAATTGACAAAATTGACAAAATTGACAAAATTGACAATATTGACAATTTTGACAAAATTGACAAAATTGACAAAATTGACAAAATTGACAAAATTCACAAAATTGACAAAATTGACAAAATTGACAAAATTGACAAAATTGACAAAATTGACAAAATTGACAAAATTGACAAAATTGACAAAATTGACAAAATTAACAAAATTGACAAAATTGACAAAATTGACAAAATTGACAAAATTGACAAAATTGACAAAATTGACAAAATTGAAAAAATTGACAAAATTGACAAAATTGACAAAATTGACAAAATTGACAAAATTGACAAAATTGACAAAATTGACAAAATTGACAAAATTGACAAAATTGACAAAATTGACAAAATTGACAAAATTGACAAAATTGACAAAATTGACAAAATTGACAAAATTGACAAAATTGACAAAATTGACAAAATTGACAAAATTGACAAAATTGACAAAATTGACAAAATTGACAAAATTGACAAAATTGACAAAATTGACAAAATTGACAAAATTGACAAAATTGACAAAATTGACAAAATTGACAAAATTGACAAAATTGACAAAATTGACAAAATTGACAAAATTGACAAAATTGGTCATATACTTGCTTTTTAAACTACTTGAGATTTAGTTGAGCAATTTGAACCAAATTTAACTCAGGAGGATATTTGAAACTGGGAAATGTTCTATAATTGTCTTATGATTTAAGGCCCTTCTCTCCTTCCATTGGTGAAAAAGGAAGGGAAGATTTTGCACCCGTACCATTTTCTCATAACTATAAAAATAATGGAGCAAATGAAACAAAATTTGGCATGGGAAACTCATACGACATTCTTTAGGAGTAGCTAGTCATGCAATCAGAATGTTTATTTTGGATACTAAATAAAATTGATATCCATACGTAAATAATACTTGACACAATTTTTTCAGATATGTTAACACTTTCTGTATATAGATTTTTTTTAATCATCTCGATTCAAATTCAAGCATTCTCAAACCTTCTCTTTTTTTTATCCACCTCCAACAAAACCAATCCACCGGAAAGCGAAAACCACCCATTCATGCGTCGTGGAAAGTAGAACTCAGTCAGCCAGCCAGTTTAGCCGTTGGAATTTTGTCTCTGTGGAAAAAAAAGATTCAATTATTCATATTGAAATCGTAGACTTTCCGGCATCTTGAAGCACCTGTCTTCATCAGTTGGCTGATTTTGGATGCGAACACAGTTTTATCTCACTCCAAGGCTAAAGATATTCGAGACTTATCGAAGGAACTTCTCCGACTTAATGAAAGGTTCTGCGGTAGAATGTTCCTAGAAGTGGGAAAACTGGCACCATCACTTATCCTAGCTAGAGACTTACCTGGCGACCGTCGGAAAACGTGACGGTCTTTTCGCAGCAAGCAAACGAATGTCGCCTGTTTAAAGACTCATCGTCTTCATTGCCCTCAGAGATTGTTCACCCGTTAGAGAGATAAATGGATCAACGAAGTCTCAATCTTCATTTAAGTAAAAGGCTGCTCTTTCGATTTCCTTCCTGGCTTCTCCTCAACCGATCCAAACAGAACCAGGAAAAACTGTCGGGGAATAGAGCAAATGAAAGAAAATCAATTTCCTGCCGGCCCGTGTTTCCAATCTGTATACGCCCCCAAGCTTTCGATGCAGGCCAAGGCGGAATAAAGCAGAACTGATTCACTAAAGTGGAAAAAAGAGAAGGGAAAAGTAAGGGCAGAACTCTCACTGGCTGCTGTTGACCTGAACCGAGAAATCCCTCACGATGACGACTACGAAGCCTTTAAATGAGAAAACGCTCATCCGACGACTCCGCCTCATTAAGCTTTAATGAACGGAATTATTTATATTGTTGCTCTCTATCTCAATCAGATTACCGGGTACGGCGTCTCAGATGCGAATTCGCCGGGAAACTGGGGTTATGGGCGAAAGAAACGAGGAAAACGGAAACGCGAAACTCGGTTACGGAAAAAGGAAAACAACTCAGTTATAGTGGCACACATTCGATGGAGCTCAGAGAGAGGAACTTGAGGGTTGAATCCAAGCATCGCCACATGTTTCGTATACTTCTTACTAATAAAATTATTCTCCAGTTTTTCCAATATTCAAGGCAATCATGAATGATACAAAGCAAGTTTTTCCTCATATCTTCATCAATATTGATGGATCAATTGAACAATCCCTTTTGTTGTATTCAAAACCAACGTTCTCTAAAACAACAAAAAAGACCAAAATAATAAAAAAGGACAACAAATACAATAACGACAAAAATAAAAAAAATAAAACATTCCAAAAATTACAAAATGTTACAAAAATGACAAAAATGACAAAAATGACAAAAATGACAAAAATGACAAAAATGACAAAAATGACAAAAATGACAAAAATGACAAAAATGACAAAAATGACAAAAATGATAAAAATGACAAAAATGACAAAAATGACAAAAATGACAAAAATGACAAAAATGACAAAAATGACAAAAATGACAAAAATGACAAAAATGACAAAAATGACAAAAATGACAAAAATGACAAAAATGACAAAAATGACAAAAATGACAAAAATGACAAAAATGACAAAAATGACAAAAATGACAAAAAATGACAAAAATGACAAAAATGACAAAAATGACAAAAATGACAAAAATGACAAAAATGACAAAAATGACAAAAATGACAAAAATGACAAAAATGACAAAAATGACAAAAATGACAAAAATGACAAAAATGACAAAAATGACAAAAATGACAAAAATGACAAAAATGACAAAAATGACAAAAATGACAAAAATGACAAAAATGACAAAAATTACAAAAATGACAAAATGACAAAAAATGACAAAAATGACAAAAATGACAAAAATGACAAAAATGACAAAAATGACAAAAAATGACAAAAATGACAAAAATGACAAAAAATGACAAAAATGACAAAAATGACAAAAATGACAAAAATGACAAAAATGACAAAAATGACAAAAATGACAAAAATGACAAAAATGACAAAAATGACAAAAATGACAAAAATGACAAAAATGACAAAAATGACAAAAATGACAAAATGATAAAAAATGACAAAAATGACAAAAATGACAAAAATGACAAAATGACAAAAATGACAAAAATGACAAAAATGACAAAAATGACAAAAATGACAAAAATGACAAAAATGACAAAAATGACAAAAATGACAAAAATGACAAAAATGACAAAAATGACAAAAATGACAAAAATGACAAAAATGACAAAAATGACAAAAATGACAAAATGACAAAAATGACAAAATGACAAAAATGACAAAATGACAAAAATGACAAAAATGACAAAAATGACAAAAATGACAAAAATGACAAAAATGACAAAAATGACAAAATGACAAAAATGACAAAAATGACAAAAATGACAAAAATGACAAAAATGACAAAATGACAAAAATGACAAAAAATGACAAAAATGACAAAAATGACAAAAATGACAAAAATGACAAAAATGACAAAATGACAAAAATGACAAAAATGACAAAAATGACAAAAATGACAAAATGTCAAAAATGACAAAATGACAAAAATGACAAAAATGACAAAAAATGACAAAAATGACAAAATGACAAAAATTTCAAAATGACAAAAATGACACAAATGACAGAAATGACAAAATGACAAAATGACAAAAATGACAAAAATGACAAAAATGACAAAAATGACAAAAATGACAAAAATGACAAAAATGACAAAAATGACAAAAATGACAAAAATGACAAAAATGACAAAAATGACAAAAATGACAAAAATGACAAAAATGACAAAAATGACAAAAATGACAAAAATGACAAAAATGACAAAAATGACAAAAATGACAAAAATGACAAAAATGACAAAATGACAAAAATGACAAAAATGACAAAAATGACAAAAATGACAAAAATGACAAAAATGACAAAATGACAAAAATGACAAAAATGACAAAAATGACAAAAATGACAAAAATGACAAAAATGACAAAAATGACAAAAATGACAAAATGACAAAAATGACAAAAATGACAAAAATGACAAAAATGACAAAATGACAAAAATGACAAAAATGACAAAAATGACAAAAATGACAAAAATGACAAAAATGACAAAAATGACAAAAATGACAAAAATGACAAAAATGACAAAAATGACAAAAATGACAAAAATGACAAAATGACAAAATGACAAAAATGACAAAAATGACAAAAATGACAAAAATGACAAAAATGACAAAAATGACAAAAATGACAAAAATGACAAAAAATGACAAAAATGACAAAAATGACAAAAATGACAAAATGACAAAAATGACAAAAATGACAAAAATGACAAAAATGACAAAATGACAAAAATGACAAAAATGACAAAAATGACAAAAATGACAAAAATGACAAAAATGACAAAAATGACAAAAAATGACAAAATGACAAAAATGACAAAAATGACAAAAATGACAAAATGACAAAAATGACAAAAATGACAAAAATGACAAAAATGACAAAAATGACAAAAATGACAAAATGACAAAAATGACAAAAATGACAAAAATGACAAAAATGACAAAAATGACAAAAATGACAAAAATGACAAAAATGACAAAAATGACAAAAATGACAAAAATGACAAAAATGACAAAAATGACAAAATGACAAAAATGACAAAAATGACAAAAATGACAAAAATGACAAAAATGACAAAAATGACAAAAATGACAAAAATGACAAAAATGACAAAAATGACAAAAATGACAAAAAATGACAAAAATGACAAAAATGACAAAAATGACAAAATGACAAAAATGACAAAATGACAAAAATGACAAAAATGACAAAAATGACAAAAATGACAAAATGACAAAAATGACAAAAATGACAAAAATGACAAAAATGACAAAAATGACAAAAATGACAAAAATGACAAAAATGACAAAAATGACAAAAATGACAAAAATGACAAAAAATGACAAAAATGACAAAAATGACAAAAATGACAAAAATGACAAAAATGACAAAAATGACAAAAATGACAAAAATGACAAAATGACAAAAATGACAAAATGACAAAAATGACAAAAATGACAAAAATTACAAAAATTACAAAAATGATGGAAAATATTTTATAGCATAAAAGTATGAATATTTTTAACTAGCTTTGGCAAAACTTAGGGAAGTTAAATTGCATGATTTTTTGCCGAGGGGAATTACTCAGAACTGTTAAAACGGAACTTACTTTACAGTTTTAATCATTGCTTGGAATAATTGCTTCCAAAGGAAATTAGTGTTGCGCTTTTTTTTCGTTCCGATGTAAAATTGGCATTAAAATGTTCCAAGAATTGGTAACTAGCAAAAAAAAACTCTTATAAAGTGCTTGTTAAGCTACGCAAAGAAAACGTAGCATGAAATCTCATCAATGGCTTGTTATACGGCCATTTTCGAACCGCAAGCAAACAAACGCCTGAGCCAGACCCGAAGCAAAAACAACTATAAAGCCCGATAGTGAGTGCGTGATTTGAATTTATGGCGTTGGCGTTGTTGAAATTACCCACCCATTCTAAACGAGCCCACCAACATTGGTTGTTTTTTTTTCCGTTTGATTGCTTATTTTTCTTAAATTCGATTAAAGCTGGATCATGGAATTAACTTTACTTTTTTGAAGCTCAAACAATGAATTATTTGTTGAAATTTTTCACTAGAAAGTAAGTAAAAATATCACAAAAATTTTAGGCAAATGTATTAAAAACAAAATAATCCTGGATGATGATTTCCAAATAATCCCTTATTTTCCGTTATCCTTGTCTCTAGGTGGATTTGCTTTCCATTTCAAGGACATCAAGCATCAGCAGCATCAGCAGTCAGTTCGTTTCGGGGATGATGATGTTTTCTGCTGAATGAAACCAGCTGCCATCATTGAGGAGAAGATGAATCAAAGCCTTCGTCTGAAACGCAGCCCGGAATATGGGAAGATGAGACGAGGAACACGATTTGTACATTGTTCCGGATTAAGAGGCAGTGACTCGTTTGGTTTGCTCGCACGCAATTTTATAGCCATTAAACAATCGAAAGCAAGTCTAGAGCTATGTTCATCACTCATCAGTTTAAAGTCAAAACTTTTCCTGCTTCAAAGATTAAAAAATGTAGAAATATTTTGGAAAAAAAAATCTTATTCAAGACGCAATTGAACAATATTTTAAGGCTATTTTTTATTCTGATCTTTTCTAAATTTCATGGCGACCGTCAAAAACAGTCAGATTTTGGAAGATTCACAACTAAAAAAGAGTTCAACATAACAAAAACTATTTGACGGTCGCTATGACATGATAAAATTGACGATTTTGACAATTTTGACAATTTTGACAATTTTGACAATTTTGACAATTTTGACAATTTTGACAATTTTGACAATTTTGACAATTTTGACAATTTTGACAATTTTGACAATTTTGACAATTTTGACAATTTTGACAATTTTGACAATTTTGACAATTTTGACAATTTTGACAATTTTGACAATTTTGACAATTTTGACAATTTTGACAATTTTGACAATTTTGACAATTTTGACAATTTTGACAATTTTGACAATTTTGACAATTTTGACAATTTTGACAGTTTTGAAAATTTTGACAATTTTGACAATTTTGACAATTTTGACAATTTTGACAATTTTGACAATTTTGACAATTTTGACAATTTTGACAATTTTAACAATTTTGACAATTTTGACAATTTTGACAATTTTGACAATTTTGACAATTTTGACAATTTTGACAATTTTGACAATTTTGACAATTTTGACAATTTTGACAATTTTGACAATTTTGACAATTTTGACAATTTTGACAATTTTGACAATTTTGACAATTTTGACAATTTTGACAATTTTGACAATTTTGACAATTTTGACAATTTTGACAATTTTGACAATTTTGACAATTTTGACAATTTTGACAATTTTGACAATTTTGACAATTTTGACAATTTTGACAATTTTGACAATTTTGACAATTTTGACAATTTTGACAATTTTGACAATTTTGACAATTTTGACAATTTTGACAATTTTGACAATTTTGACAATTTTGACAATTTTGACAATTTTGACAATTTTGACAATTTTGACAATTTTGACAATTTTGACAATTTTGACAATTTTGACAATTTTGACAATTTTGACAATTTTGACAATTTTGACAATTTTGACAATTTTGACAATTTTGACAATTTTGAAAATTTTGACAATTTTGACAATTTTGACAATTTTGACAATTTTTACAATATTAACAATTTTGACGATTTTGACAATTTTGACAATCTTGACAATTTTGACAATCTTGTCAATTTTGACAATTTTGACAATTTTGGCAATTTTGACAATTTTGACAATTTTGACAATTTTGACAATTTTGACAATTTTGACAATTTTGAAAATTTTGACAATTTTGACAATTTTGACAATTTTGACAATTTTGACAATTTTGACAATTTTGGCAATTTTGACAATTTTGACAATTTTGACAATTTTGACAATTTTGACAATTTTGACAATTTTGACAATTTTGACAATTTTGACAATTTTGACAATTTTGACAATTTTGACAATTTTGACAATTTTGGCAATTTTGACAATTTTGACAATTTTGACAATTTTGACAATTTTGACAATTTTGACAATTTTGACAATTTTGACAATTTTGACAATTTTGACAATTTTGACAATTTTGACAATTTTGACAATTTTGACAATTTTGACAATTTTGACAATTTTGACAATTTTGACAATTTTGACAATTTTGACAATTTTGACAATTTTGACAATTTTGACAATTTTGACAATTTTGACAATTTTGACAATTTTGACAATTTTGACAATTTTGACAATTTTGACAATTTTGACAATTTTGACAATTTTGACAATTTTGACAATTTTGACAATTTTGACTATTTTAACAATTTTGACAATTTTGACAATTTTGACAATTTTGACAATTTTGACAATTTTGACAATTTTGACAATTTTGACAATTTTGACAATTTTGACAATTTTTACAATTTTGACAATTTTGACAATTTTGACAATTTTGACAATTTTGACAATTTTGACAATTTTGACAATTTTGACAATTTTGACAATTTTGACAATTTTGACAATTTTGACAATTTTGACAATTTTGACAATTTTGACAATTTTGACAATTTTGACAATTTTGACAATTTTGACAATTTTGACAATTTTGACAATTTTGACAATTTTGACAATTTTGACAATTTTGACAATTTTGACAATTTTGACAATTTTGACAATTTTGACAATTTTGACAATTTTGACAATTTTGACAATTTTGACAATTTTGACAATTTTGACAATTTTGACAATTTTGACAATTTTGACAATTTTGACAATTTTGACAATTTTGACAATTTTGACAATTTTGACAATTTTGACAATTTTGACAATTTTGACAATTTTGACAATTTTGACAATTTTGACAATTTTGACAATTTTGACAATTTTGACAATTTTGACAATTTTGACAATTTTGACAATTTTGACAATTTTGACAATTTTGACAATTTTGACAATTTTGACAATTTTGACAATTTTGACAGTTTTGACAATTTTGACAATTTTGACAATTTTGACAATTTTGACAATTTTGACAATTTTGACAATTTTGGCAATTTTGACAATTTTGACAATTTCGACAATTTTGACAATTTTGACAATTTTGACAATTTTGACAATTTTGACAATTTCGACAATTTTGACAATTTTGACAATTTTGACAATTTTGACAATTTTGACAATTTTTAACAATTTTAACAATTTTTACAATTTTTACAATTTTGACAATTTTTACAATTTTGACAATTTTGACAATTTTGACAATTTTTACAATTTTGACAATTTTGACAATTTTGACAATTTTGACAATTTTGACAATTTTGACAATTTTGACAATTTTGACAATTTTGACAATTTTGACAATTTTGACAGTTTTGACAATTTTGACAATTTTGACAATTTTGACAATTTTGACAATTTTGGCAATTTTGACAATTTTGACAATTTTGACAATTTTGACAATTTTGACAATTTTGACAATTTTGACAATTTTGACAATTTTGACAATTTTGACAATTTCGACAATTTTGACAATTTTGACAATTTTGACAATTTTGACAATTTTAACAATTTTAACAATTTTGACAATTTTGACAATTTTGACAATTTTGACAATTTTTACAATTTTGACAATTTTGACAATTTTGACAATTTTGACAATTTTAACAATTTTAACAATTTTGACAATGTTGACAATTTTGACAATTTTGACAATTTTGACAGTTTTGACAATTTTGACAATTTTGACAATTTTGACAGTTTTGACAATTTTGACAATTCGATTACTGTGGAGTGAAAATTGTTTGAAATCGGAATTCGAAACGAATCGGAATGGCACTGTCAGCAAGGATTTTCATGTTTGCACCCTGTGATATATGCAGCGATTCTTTTATGGTATAAAAAAAACCTCCCATCGGTGACCCATGATGGACACATTCCAAGGGAAAACACAAGAGATCGGTTTGGTTGGCTCTGGTCAGATAACTGCCACTCTTTCTGGAGCTGGTTCGCAAGAATGATGGCCTTTTGGCATCCGGGATGTTACTTCTGGCAACTCCTGATGACATTCCCCGGATCCCAAACTGGTTCTGTGGTGTGATTGAAGAATTTTGCAACATCGAACACATCGATGCATGATCCAGTAGTTTTTTTCTGTTTTCTTTGGTCCCTTCCATTGCAGATCATTCATCGGTGGAATGTAACGAGATGTAGAGCAAACGGATGAGAAAAAAAAACTCGAAAGGCGGCGCCACAACAACAATCAGCGTCCTGCCGGCTGTCGCTTTCGGTGACGTACTCTGGCTATGGTTGAAAGATTTTTTTTTCTCGCTTCCGATTTTACGCTTTTTCATGGGAAAAGGAAGCTTTCAACTTGTCGTTTATTGACACGATGCTGACAACCGTTGAGCTGTGGCTTTTCTAGGGCATTTTCTTTTCCCCGGCACTGGTTTTGGATGAACTGTTCCCGGAACCCAACGATGGAGTGAGCTTTTTCTTGCGAATGGAAGAATTAAGCAGCATGTGAGCTGTTGAAATATGTTTGTTTTTTGTGGATGGAAAATTCAAGATCATGAAGTGACTAAAAATCCAAGCTATGAACTTTTTACTTCCAATAAACCTAATCTATCATTTAGAACATCATCCCCTCGTATAAAAATTGAAATAATTTTTGATATTTTTTCTGGTGATTACAACAAATCAACAGTGAACATTTTATCTTTGCAAGAAGTAAGATAGCCAAAATGGATCCTCAGGGAGAATGGGACAATTGAGCCGATTTCTGCCGGCTAAGCTTTCCTAATCCCAGTCACACTTTAGCACGCAATGGAGCAAAGCAACAGCCCAAATTCAGCGCTCCATCATCTTCCTCCTTGCTCAAGGTCACCTCACACAGCCCTAAGAAAGTAAAAGTGAGGGTAAAAGTGAGAAGGGAAGAAGCCATCCCTGTCGACTTCGGTGTGTAGTAGGAATAAGTTGCCCGATAATCATCAAACAACTAACAAACCCGTGCAATGCACGAGTGGCTCCAGAGAGCGCGTGGGAAGAAGCCGTAAAGACGATCATTAGCCGACCATTTTTATGACCATTTTGTGCTTCCTTTTGGCGTTTTGCCTGGTTCCTTTCACTGCTATACTCATTCACAGGCGCTGCTTTTCGATTTTCGCTCCTGAGTGTGTGAGGATGGTTTGAGCTTTGGCAACGATGAACGGGAAGCGGAGAGAACTTCATTAATATGTGCATTAGTAACATGCTTAAATCACACTCTGAAGAGTCAGCAATCTTCATTAAACGTTTCCATCATTCCTTCACCGTTGGATCCTTGGGCAGCGACTGGCTGTCGATGTTTGCTGCGAAGTGAAAGAAGATGGCTAGTTTTGTCCCTGCCAAAAGACACTCGCTCTCTGGAGCCGACAGCTCAATATTGAATCCGAACAGCTGCTCCTGACAATCGTAAAGCTTTGGCTTCCAACTTTTTGCACTGGGTACTTTCAGCAACTTACAACTAAACACCTCTGAGAAGAAAAAGCGAAACCCGAAGAACCAGACTCAGCAGAAAGCAGCTTGGGTGTGAATAAACATCACTCTAATTAAGAGTAAACGAGAGGCCAATTTCGGCACGGTTGGTTTGGCGCTTCAACTACACAAAATAACTACCGAGGGAGGAAGATTTCACCACAGCTACATGCCTTGGAATACAGATCACACATCGACACACATACAAACACATGAGCACACCATCGGTCCGAACATTCACAATCACAGACTGGAACCCCCCTTTACTCGAGGGGTTGTTGTTGTTGTTCACATGTACTTGTAACGTTATTTAGGATCGGATATCCTTGGGTGGATATGAAGCGTAAAGAAGCAGACACGCGTTTATGGCTGCTGATGGTGATTCCATTGAGTGTCTGAACCCAAAGTGTGTCGGAATTTCGCTCTGGCAACATGCTAGAGATTTGAATGAATTTTGGGGAAAGTAGTTTCTGCTTCTGTATGTCTGTTTAAAGCTTCTTCAGGAAAGTGGTGCTTTTCATGAAATGGGTTTCAATTAATTGAGATCAAATTTTGCTTTCAAACACAAATATTACAGAACTCCAATTGTTTTTTTTTTTTTTTTTGTCGAAACCTTTTTTCACTGTAACATTGAAAGGCAAAAGATTTTCAACGAAAAATGTTTCCAAGCACATATCTTCATCAATCCCTGCACCCAGAGATCTATCAATCTTTAAAAACCTTATCTTTTTTTCCACTACTCAGTATCCAGTGTGTAACGTCTGGTTGAAAACGAAAAAACCTACTCTCCCTCCAATCATCCCAGAAATCATCAATCCAGTAAATGGATGAAATTTTTTCAGCACAAAAATCTTGAAACTTTCAATCAAGATTTTCAGTTCCAAACTTGTCTGTGTTTTTTTTTTTGAAAATTTCTCGCACCAAAAAGTCTGAACTTAGTGTGTAGCAAATGTTTTTTCCTACCTCTTCTTAAAAGGCAGACGCATGTCTGGCTGATCCGAATGGGTTGATATCTGTCCCGGGACCCGAGATAAATCTTCGCTTTTCTGGCTGAAAAACCATCGTGCTTGGAATGGGTTGTGTTCCTGTTTTTTTTTTCTTTTTTGCTTCCGTGTATTTGCCAAACACACCGAAACTGTGTGAGAAATGAGGCACATGGATTCTCATTTTTTTTTGCTGTTCATCCCCCAGGAATCCATTTAATCTGGCGTGATTCCGAAGGTCGAGTTTGACTGACTCCAGGTCTAATTGGCTAATGGAGTCTGGGAGGTTTTTTTCACTCTGTTTCGATGAACCGAAAAGAAAAAAAATCGATTTTTAACTCACAAGCAAATTATTTAAAAAAAACAACCAAATTAACGATGGCTGAACGGAACCGAGGATTGAATGGGCCAGTTAATTAAAAAGGTGAAAGAAAATGCTGGATTGCAAGCAACGGTTTCTGCCATTTTTATTCATTAAATTATAAATCGAACAGGCTCCGGCAGAACGCTTCAATTTTTGAAGTGCCGAGCTTTTCCTGCAACACTTGTACTAACGATCATTCTTGTTTTTCTCTTTTCAGGTAAGTGGATCCTTCGAAGATGGATTGCTGAGTAAGAAAATTTGATTATTTTTAAAATATTATCCTAGTTTCTCAATATAACGGAAATAAATATTGATGAAACTAACTTAGAAAAAAATGTTTGAAATGCACAGTATGATAACCTGTGATCAAATTATTATTTTGATAGAAAAGTAAAACGAAAAAGAGACATCAACAGCAAAACTGTAAAATAATTGGAGCGATTACAAACGGAGGTACCTTTAGCAAATATGTTGTTGCTAAGTCTGTGATGCAAAAATTTAATCGAATAGCCTAACCAAACATTACTAAAGTATATGATTTCAAATTTTTCGAAAATGTTACACAATCAATTATAAAACTTGGATTTTTTAATAACTTGAATAATGCTTAAATCAGATAACTTCAAGTAAGATAAGTTTCAAGGGAAGCTTAATAAAGTTTCATTGAGGCAACCTTTCAGCAGTAGTTTTGAGAGCACAACGTGTCAAATTTTTAGTGTACTCGCAATCAAAAATTGGCAAAACTGTCCTCTCAAAACTCGATTTGAAACGATAGTTAAACGTGGCATCATTAAGGATTCAGTGAAAACAACGCTTGAAATAACATTGGTATTTACATATGGAAATTGAAACCCAAATTTGGCATTGTACCATCTCTATTCGGGCAAAATGATGCAAAAATGTATTATCAAACCAAATGATTTTGCCATTCAAGTCTGCTTGGGTCTTGTTTTAAGAGTTTGAAACTTTTTTCGAATAAAGACCCAAATAAAATGATGAAGAAACAATTCTGACAATCTACTAAACTCAAATCTTTGTTTAAAAGTCACGTTTCTTATAAAACTTTGATTTTTTTAATGATAAATTTTAAACAATTAACGAAAAGTTTTTTATTGCAATTTTGATAAAAGGTTTTTAGGGTTAACTTAAGTTTATGCACTGATTTATGAGTCCTGAAAAAGTAAAATTGTTCAATGTTCAATGTGTTCAATGTCACTAAATGTAGTTTTGAAGAACTCTATTTTGAAAAATTGTAAAACATTTAAAATATGATGACGTCATTCAATCTGAAAATAGTGTTTTTGCTTACAAAAACTTCATCCACGAAAAAAAACAAAAACGAATTTTAAAAAAAACTTTTGCCTTGTTTTATTGTTTTGTTTGACACTAAATTTTTAAACATGAAGTTGATCAATTAAGTTTTGATGTTATCATCGTATTCACCAACATTGAATTTTTTGCAGTTCTTTTAATTTCCTGTTGTTATCTTTCTTTTTTTTCTGACTAATTGTGAATGTATTTGAAGAATATTGGTAGATTTTTTCAAAATATTTGATATTAATTTTCACAGTTTAGGGATTTTTGCCATCTTTTCCAAAAAAGTAAAAAAAAAAATTAAAATGATTTTTCGTTAGAATCTGGTCGGCTTTTTTTAATTTTATTTTTGTGTTTTTAATTAGAAAACGTTGTTTTCCAACTTTTTTTTTAATTTATTATTCAATCTTTTCAATTTGGTTCCCTGATGATTAAAAAAAGGAATTATGGTAAAATTTTCTCTCCATTTAATCTTTCTTTCACTAAAATCGGAAATTAAACAAAAGATCTTTGTATTGAAAAACGCTAGAGTTTATTTCATTGCTTATTTTCCACAGAACTTTCCTTTTTTACGGTTCGTAAAATTTATACTTTTTGATATAAATATTAGACTGAGTCAATTTGGGTCGTTTTTGTATTTCTCAAACCCTGGGGTCTAAAAAGCTTCGTCTTAGCCCAAAACTCATCCATGATTTTTTGCAGAAATTTAAAGTAACGTTTACATGAGTAAATTGGAACTTTAGGTTTGTATGAAAAATTGAATATTTAGTACTGAAAAATCAACATCATTCTCATTTTTTCTGTGGAACTTAGCCAGCTGATGATTTTGGGTCAATTTATTAATTTCCTTAAGGAAATTTTCCGTTTAACAATTTTGTTGAAGACAGTAACTTTGTATCTTGTTAGGCAAAAACGTTACTAGCTGTTTAACAGGGGTAGGTCTTTTCGCATTGATAAACAATAAATTCAATTAACATCACTGCTGGGTGCCAAGCGATGTATTGCATTACTACTTTTCATGCAATGCTTCACGAGGCACAAGCAGTGGTGTCAATTTAATTTATTGTTTATCAATGCGTAAAGACATACCCCTGTTAAACAGCTAATAACTTTTTTGCCTAACAAGATACGAAGTTACTGTTTTCAACAAAGTTGTTCAGCGGAAAATTTTCTTAGGAAATTTATAAATTGGCATAAAGACCATCAGCTGGCTCGGTTCCACAGAAGACATAAAAACGAAATTAATTTTTCAGTACAAAATATTCAATTTTCCCATAAAACTTTTAAGTTTAAATTTACTCACGTAAACGTTATTTGAAAATTCTGCAAAAAATCATGGATGAGTTTTGGACCAAGACGAAGCTTTTCAGACCCCAGGGTTTGAAAAATTCAAAAATGACCCCAAATCGAATCAGCCTAATAAATATGATTAAAATCTAATAAAAATTAAACGATCCAGAAAAAACACAAGTTTAACATGAAAAAAGTGTTCGAACTAACCTAAAGATGACTCATTATCAAGTGCTCGAATACTACTTTTAACTCTTGCAGAGGGTAAAATTTTAGAGGGTTTGATTTTGTTTATTTCTTAAAAAATTTTACCCATAATTTGATAACAAAAAATCAATGTTTATTATTAAAAAATGACATAAATTTACGTGTAACATTCTCTTCAAAAATTCACTTGTAGAAAATTGAGTAATTATGAGCAAGGTTATTTTTAATTTCATCTTTTTTTTTCAAAGATTTTTTCTTGTTTGATGCTAATTAAAAGAAAAAGATTATTTGGATCTACCATTTCATTGTTTTGATTTTTATTTATTTATTTATTTTTCATTCAATGACGTTAATTAAAATGACCTCAACACTTATTGTTTGAATAGAATTTCTTAAAAGTAATATAAAATTCATTTAATGATCATAGCAGACAATAAATTGTATCATTGGAGTTTCTATTATTTTTAAATTAAAATTTTAATTTTAAATTTTATGATCATCAATTCGTTAATATTGAATCCATTTTGTCAGTAAAATGAAACCTGATTGAAGTTAAAAAAAAAAAAGGAATCTTAATTTTTGTTGAAATAATAATTCAAAAAGTGCACCTTCAAACAACTTCATTAAGTGAAAATTGATATTTTTAACAGATATGAAAGACTTCAAAGAAAATTCATACATCATTAACATCCACTCATTTTAAATGATATGTGCTCACGTAAGAACTTTTACTAGACACAAAACACATGACGTATTACAGGACAAGACACTTAACGTTCTTACTTAACGGAAAAAGGGTTTAAAATTACCTTTTTTGTCGACCGGTTTCGGGCTCGATGCTGCCCATCTACAGGACGATGTCCGACTGATTACTTGAAAACGATTAACGTAACCAATTTCCTACACTGCTGAAGTTTTCATCGAAAGGGTGTCGCATCATGCGAACTTCTGAATTTTGGAATTTTGACTTGTTGATTTTCTGAAACCAAGCACTATTGATTTTTTAAAACGATTCTTGCGTCACATAATAAAAAAAATCCCCCTTTCTCACGGTCTTTAAATCCAAAACTATGAAAAACTACCTCCAAACGCCTTGACAACTTAAAAACAGTTTTGGGTTTAGGACCTAAAATTTTTTTTTGAGTTTAATCCGGGTAGTGAGAAAAATTGTAATCATTCATAAAAAAGTCCATTATTGAAATTTAAAATAAACTTATTGAATTGTATGTACAGACCTCTTTCTTTTTTGGAAACATTTGATTTTGGCAACATTTTGGCAACGGTTTTTTGAAGCACCATTGCCTTATTGTTTTCGTTATAGCAAGATCAAAATAATTTAGACAAACACCATAAAAACGTTTTTAACGTTAAAAAAGTGATTAAATACAACAACAAATAAACAAAAATATGCTAAAATTGATAAAAATACTCAAAAAATTAAAAAAAAAATACGAAATTGCCATATAACAAGTACAAACAAAACACTAAAATTAAAAAAAAAAAACTAATAAAATGTCACGCTGAGACATGATTATTTTGCATTATGAGTTTGTTAACATTAAAATTTCATCCATCCTAAGATTATTTTCATGATTTAAGCAAATAGAATATATCGTAGTATGTTTTACCCCTAAAGGTATGCAGTAAACTCACTCTTTTTCCTTAAAAACATTTTTAACAGAAAAATACCCAAAAATTCCTTCGGGCCCGAGGAAAACCACCTAACGTTCCAGTGAGAGATGTACTAGCTGTGCTAGATTGGACTACATGTTTGAAATCTACTCTTTTCTAAAAGCTATCGATCTTCGTCTATAATTCTATTTTATTTTCATTTTTCCCTTTCTATCTTCTTTTTCTTGTAAAAAATGTGCAAAGCTAAGAAAACGATTGTAAGAACAAAAAAAATCGAGTCTGGCTCCTTAAAACTTTATTGTATGAGCCGTTTCAAATAAAGAATTATAAAAAAAACCAAAAATTACTGCAATTGATGCTTTATGCGTTATGATATCAAAAATTTATAAAAAAAACTTTAAATTTTCAAACGTTTTCATTAGATTTTTCATTAATAACTGAGTTGGTTGCAACTTACCCCTTTCTCCAATAATTTTTCTGACTACGCCAATTTGGTGTCCCATCAACCTTAAAACTTTTGATGTACAAGAGGAATGATTATCTGTAGGCATTAAGACTTTAGAAGCCATTGAAGTTGAAAAATGTTGCATGATACCCCAGTTGACGGTACTTGGAACAAATTTTGATTTCCATAATCATGAAATGTTCTTACTAAAAAAAATAACTTTACCGATAGATCCGATAAAATAATTTGACATTTTATAGTAATTTTTAAATAAATTTACCAAATTTCATTGCATGTTTTTTTTTTGAATTTAAAGAATATATCTAATTTTATAGTCAACTTAAAAAAATTTGAATAATATGGTATAAATTTGTCTGTGTTTTTCATCTCTTAGTTTTTTTATGTTCCGAAAACATAGTCTCCTTGGAATCCTAGAAATCTTAGATTGTAATTAAAACTAAGTTTTTGCTTTTGTCCTTTCCAGGACCCAATGTTTCAATTTACGGCGACAATATAGCTTGAAATTTTAAAATTGAGAAATGCAGCTGGAAATGATTTCATAATAATTAGTAAAACTTGATTTTTGAATGTGTTTTTAAAATCTGGAATTTCTACTTTGTTTTTGTAAGTTTTAGAAGCTTTTTGCTAAAATGTATGTTTAGTTGGTATGGACCTCTCCCTCTTTCAAAGGACTCACGAAATTCATAGAAACGTTGTTATTATCTCAATATCAATAAGTTTTCCTGAATTATCCCTTGTTTGATAATTTTTCCACCCTGAAAAAAGTGGAAAGGTGAAAGGTCCAAAATTATTCGTACGTTAACAACCTCTCTTATAAATGATTGATAAATGCTTTTGATTGATAAATGCTGTATTTCTGCTAAAAAAAAAGCTTAATGAAAGCCCCTCTTACTTTTTCTTCTCCCTTCCCTTCACTTCTTGAAAGAGAGGCGTTTCTAATAATCATGCCAATTTTTCTTACCTTCCTTTTCTTAGATAAGTTCTCGAGCTGTGCAAAAAACTGTATAGGAGCCTCCCTCCTCCCTCCATTTCTATCCCAGAAAGAAGGGAGTGGTAACAGGAGCCTCCCTCCCTTTCCTTATACCAAAATGTCCGGGAATCATTCATCATAGCCTTAATACCATACCATGCAAAATTTGGTTCCATTTACTCGATTTGTTATTAAATTTTACCAACAGTTGCATGGAAGCTCTCCTACACTTTCCAATTTCCCAATTAGAATGAGGGAGGGGTTCCAAATTAAAAAAACATTTATAGTTCCAAAATATCCTCCCATTTAGAATGGAATTGCTCGATTTGTTCTGCATAGAGTGTTTTACCCGGGATTTCCCGGTCAGGAATTTCAGAATCCGAAGATGTGCTAAATTAATACAAATTTACACGATCTAAATTGGAAAAATTAATCAGATTTAGCAAGGGAAATGATACCTCTACCACTGACCATACTGACTGGACACTCGATTTGGTTTGTTGGATAATTTTTCCAACAGTACGCAATATCGATTCCAGAGTGCGCATCGATCGATTTGGAGAAATGTTATTCCAGTAAGGAAGTGCCACCCAAATTAAAAAGAAATAGGAAATTTCTACGATAATACCGGGATGAACAGGTACATTTTGCCTACAGGGCAAACAAAAATTCGCCAGTCGAATTTTTGTTCTAAGTATCATGTCAGTGTGATCAGTAGTTCTACCTTGACGGCTTAGCTTAATTTTTTTTTGTGAAATCTGGTGAACACATTGAATTTGATAAACAAAAATTTTCCAACTGAAAAATTAGTTTAGGAGTGAAAAACGACAAAGAATCTATAAAACCCAACAATTCCAATAATGCAACGCTACGGGAAGAATCTGAATATTTTGCATCTGTTATATTTTGCAACATTCATCATTTAGAACTTTCGTTTCGGATACAGTTTACAGTAACAAAAGCATCAGCAAAGAAATGACATATTGTGCAACAAATGGATAGTTATCTGAAAATTTACGATTTTTGATGAATTACCTGGAGCCTAGCTTACTAACTTCTATCGATAGTGAGAAATCTTTCTCAATTATTTCAAATTTTTGCAGCTAGAATCAGACCAGTTTGTCGGTTAAAGTACTTTGTTTTAGGTCTTTGGTTTTCTTATTTAATTTTTGAGGCATTAAAAATGTTTGAAATGTTTTGCAATACTAGGTACTACCTTAAATTCAAAAATACCATATTGATAAGAATTCGTACGCAGTAGAGGGTTAAGATCTTCAATTTTTCACGGGATCCCGGAAATTCCCGGGGAAAGGATCGTCAGATCTCCCGATTTCCGGGAACGCTAAAATGGCCGGGAAATAGACACTCTAGTTCTGGAGTTATACAAATTTTTTTTAATAGAAACCTTCCTTCCCCTATTTCTATCTCCCCAATGGAAGCAGGAAGGGGTGCTAAATAGTGATTGATTCCTGTGAGGGAGAGGGGTCTCAAACCATAGTAAGAACCTTCCTCGGCCTCAAATTTCTCTACCTGCCAAGTTTCGTGCAAATCGGTTCAAAATTTTCCGAGTCTATAAGGAACAGACAGACAACCAAAAATCCATTTTTATATATTTAGATATTTTATGTATTCTATTTCTCCGTACCCTAAGTTGCAATGGGTTAACGGCTGCGGTGTGTATGTTTGTGAAAATGATGGATCAACCCATCATTTTCCTGACAGTGTCGTTACACACAATCTCGTTAAACATGGTGTCATAATATGGCCTAAATTAGAAGAGGAGCTGGACATCTTTATTTAGTTTAAATTCAGCAGTAGGTTCAAAGATGTCTATTTTTTTTTTTCATGATCCATGTTGATAAGATGAATGGGAGTTGAAACACTTGCCCTCCCTTCCGCAGAACAATCGCAACATTTGGTAGTGAAAGTATCACAATTTACCATAATAAAAGTTGATACTTTCAATAGGGCATAATTCGTTTGGTTAGGTAGTTAGATGGTTTAGTCTTGTAGAATTAAAAATAGAGAAAACGTGTGAAAAGTATTACGATGTTAGGTAAAGGTTATGGTATTCGCCTCCCCAATGCTCTAGTAAGTGTGTATTTGCGGTTTATGAATTTCGTTGGCTTATTCTTAAATCAAGCATTTTACAAGAACTAGAGGCTCATTGGATGGGAATGCTGTTGTTGGAAAATGTTATATTTCATTTGGTAAGACGTTTTTTTGCTTTTTATTTAATTATTCATTTTTAGCAAATCTTTACGTTTTTCTGTTTAGTTTGAAATTCATCTATGGAAGTATATATTAGAATGTACGGTTTTGAAGAATAACAATGAGTAGGTAGTCCTAATTACTGATTTCGGGCATTTTACAATAGGCATGCGGTATATTTTAATAGAACCCCTATGTAGACTTTTTGTAAATTATGATGGATTTTAACATTCAACTATGTGAGGTAGGTAGGGTACGGTAAGATGTGCTCTTATATCCATATTCTGGTAAATTTTCATGATTTTGTGATGTTGTGATAGGAATAAGGTAGCTTACTTCTACTATTAATTTGAGCTAGAATTTTTATTAGTTTGAAATAGGCTTGCTCCAAAAAGCAAAACAAACTCTCACATCCATATTTTGGTAAAATAGTATGATTAGCAATGAAATGGAAAAACTCTAAAAAGAAAAACAAAAATTTCAAAATTCAGAAAATGAAAGGCAAAAAATTAGGGAAAAACAGCAAATAACACTTCAATTACTTCATGCAAGAACTAATTCCTTCCTTTATATTTCTCTTTCCTCTCCTTTTCTCTTTCTTTTATTTTCATATACCCCTGCGCATACGATTCGGAGTCATATGATGACTGGCTGGACCACGAGACAACTATCACGAAACCCATCACACATACCAGTGGAATTGGGGCGGAGACACGAAGCAGACGTTCAACAGACGACGACGAAGGAAGGAAAAACATATAAGATAAGTTAAAATGATTCCTTTAATAACACAAAAATTAAATGTAGTTAGATGCGTGGGGAGTATGTAGAGGCCAGTCTCGAACCCGCCCATGTCCTTCCTCCAACTGGTATCGGGAGGGGTTGGTTTATTATCTTGAACTGCATTTTATCCATATTCCATGGATATAATGAAGTGCTTGATGGTTTAACCAACGTCTCAAGATCGCTTACTATTCTACGCTGCCTTCTCTACACTTTAAATTTTCTTCTCCAAACTATTCTAATTTTCATTTCCAGCGTCAGCTCCCCGAGCTATTTAAACGCCATAAAAAAAAAAAAAAAGATATTTTATGTATTCTATTTCTGTACACTGATTCTTACGTCCAAAGTTTAATATTCTGGTTTCATTCGAAGTTTTAATTAATTTAATTAACTTTTAATAGTTTCGAAAATATTAACTAAAAATTTGTAGTTCCGAATAAGGATCATCATTTTGGTAATTAATGAATAACTTACCGGAAATAACATTGTTTTAAAACTTTGATCTGATTTTTTTATTAGTAAAATTTTTTGTTTTTAAATTTTGTGTGATGGTCATGCGTAAGAAAACAAAAAACTTTATAATGTATATTCGGCATTGTTACTATTTCTAGCTTAATGAAAATTTTGAAAATCCCCCAATGGACGAGTCTTTCACACGGGCCAAGCCGTAGCTCTAATTGTAAAGTGATTGGTTTTGAGATTTTTTCCTCTTAAAGTTTCAATTTGACTTTTTTGGTACTGAAATCTCCACTGCTTTGGTTTTGATAAATTCAATTAAAAAAAAAGGTTAACACTGTCTTGCTACTCAAATAAAAGGTTTGGTAATTCACAATCAGAAGAGAGGAAATGAATGATATTTATTCTCAAGAAAAATTTTTAACCGATACACTTTTTCACACAGTAATCTGTTGCAAATTTTTAATGGTTTGAAACGAAGGGCTAAGAGCTTCATTTTGAATTTAAAGCTTTGTTTATTGTGATTTTTTTTTTCAAAAGTCGTGACAAAAAAAAATGGTTTAATAGTGATTTAAAACTGCACTTTTCGATGAATAAAAATTGTTTCAGCCACCGGAGACTGAATTAGAAAAATAGCAAGCTTGACGTAAACCATTTTGACAAAAAACCGAATGATTTTTGGCAAATTTTGAAAGGGAGTTATTTACAATAATTTTTGCCATTTTCTTCGACAGTTTTTGAATACAAACAATCAACTTTCAGCGAGATTTCAAATAATGAAACGTTTCCACAAAAAAGTTTGGTTGTACCTTTATTGATGCATATTTTTTGCATTTGTTTTTCTAATGAAAAATAAATGTTAAGAGCCAAATTTTTATTTAAGATATTTATTTTTTCGCATATTAAAACTTTAGAACTCTGACGCGAGTTTTTTTGGGGTGGTTGTTCAAGATGCGTCTATTCGACTTTTAAGATTTCTTGAATCGAAATACATGTCAAATAAGTATGTTTGGATGCCTTCCAAAAGTAACAACCCTGTCAAACTGACACTGCAATCCAGATTAAGTAAAAAATTGTTAATTTAATATTTTTCAAACAGCCTGTATTGCAGTAGCGCTTTTCATATAATTGTGATTTGTCCTCTCGCTGGTTTATTATGTGTTTCATTTGTTGACCCGCCAGTTTTTATTTTGTTCGCTTTTCGTCGAAACATCATCGAACAGCAACTGTATTGTGTCGTCAATCAATCACCATTTGATGGGTTTCTCGGAACTGAGCTGCACTTATCATTCGCGAACAGTCGGCATTATTACGGCTGCTGCAGGAGAAAAAAAATGGACTTGCCTCACTAGACTGGATCAAATTTGTACTTTTATAATCCTAATGTATCTGATTTATTTAATAAGCTTTCCGTTTAAGAATAATATAAATGTCTTTGGCTCCATTA